>NC_030854.1:26536227-26560404 GCF_000208745.1 Theobroma cacao
ATCTATATTAAGCTTTTACACCATGTTTTTGGCGGGTTTTGGTATTTTCGAAGAAAAATGACGAAAATGCCTTGTGAGCCAAAAGTAATATTTTATTATTTTGATTTGAAAATGACTTATGATTTTTTTTTTGAAATGTGAGATTTAATAACTGTCGCTCAGTAGGGAGATGCAAAAGCTGATGTTAAGCCTTGCGGGGTTTCGATCGGTATTCGGGGTAATGAGTGCCTATTTGGACGTCGCGGCGGTTGTCACGGGCTCGATGGGAGTTCCGGGTCGTGACATGTCCAACCTCTTTGACACCAAGTCTAGGTAACACAACTTCTCTCGCCTAATACCACAACCAATCGTCTACCTCATTTGGATGTCCTTAAACACATAAAAATCAAGCCAAAAAATTACAACAAAATATAAGGCCGTAGTTAGTTGGGAAACTGACAAAAGATTATAGTTCACGGATGGAACAACTAAAACAGAATCTAAATTCAAAGTATCAGTAAGGGACAAGGATCTTTCCCCAATAACCGAGGTCGAAGCACCATTGGCTGTAGACACATATATTTGTGAGGATGGTTTAAGAGTTAAGACTTGTCTAGAATGAAATGTCATATGATCTGTAGCACCGAATCAATTATCCATGTACTATTAGAAACAGGTGTAGACGTATTTAAGACTTTACCACCATTACTGGTAAGTGCTGCCAATGCCGAGGCCTTTTCAGCAACCTCATCCTTTGCCTTTGTTTCAACTATTGCAGCAGTGGAGATCTTCTTGGAATTTCTGTTTCGTAAATTACGGCTATGATCCCACCATTCAGGATACCTCATGATTTCAAAGCATCTACTTTTAGTATGACCAGATTGATCACAATGAATGCATTTGTAGGTGGATTTGTTGGCATCATTTATGGTCTTATGATAGTTGGACTTTGATTGATTCTGCTGGTTTTGAGCTACCATGGTTGAAGTTTCATATTTTTCAAAGTCTCCATTCATCGTTATGCATCAAACAGATTCACGGTGGACCAGTGCATAACATTCTTCCAATTTAAAAATAGGTTGCTTTCTCAAAATTTCACTCGGATTTGTTCAAATTCACCATTTAATCCTGCAAGAAAAATTTGCACTCTTTTCCGTTGAATTGATTTTCAGTAAGATTCAACATCTTTCTCAATCTCCATAATCACCTTATCACGATGATCCAACTCACTAAAAATTTCGGTTACTTCTCCATAATACACAGAGAGTGCTCTGCCATTTTGTTAGCACAGGAAGCTTTCTGATTTAAAGCGAAAACTTGTAACTCATCTACTACATCATAGAAAGCTTTAGAAAGGGCTTTCCAAATATCACAAGTAGTGGGTAAGCAAATATATCACTTCATAATTTTTGGAGACCTAGACATCAATAGCCATCTCTTGACCTTTTGATTGTCTACACATCACTTTTCATATCCATTATTCTTTTCGACACGTAGTTTCGAGTCTTCACGAATAAAGGAGAGTTTCTCCTTCTCAGCAATATGCATTTCCATGATTTGAGACCACACATCATAATTTGTCTCATTAAGTACAATTCCTGTGTTGAGAGATGAACTTTCGAATTGAACAATAATAATAGCAGATTTGCTCATGGTGGTGTGAGTAGGCTCTAATACCAAGTTGAAGAATCAGAGTATGAGAAGAATATTTTTTTGGTGTTTTTACTCAATGAATGTGTACAGTCCATAAATAGACATGGGTCAAAGGTATAGATCCTATAATCAAGCTATTGTTCCTACTATCGAGTTTTTCTTTGTTCCTATAATCAAGCTTTTCTCATAACGAGTTTGTCTACACCTAATATACATCTAAGTTACCTCTAGAATAGGAAAAAATCACAAGAATAATTATAAGGATAGTTGACTATCTACTAATATTTCAATAGATTTCATTTGGTAAGAATACTTGTTCAATCATAAGGCATAAGTACTCCATCCAGATGAGTTGAGTCAGTGTGTAAAGAATGTGAGTTCCTTTTCCTATGGGTCATAGGCTCACATGAGAAAACACAAGCAATATATTTGTTATTTTTATACCACATATGAGGGTTTTATAAGTTAGTGTTCACCCCATAACTACATGTCATGTCATGTGATTACCTAGTTAACCTATTGAGTCGGGTTAACTCAAAATATTGCTGACGAGTCGAGTTTGAATATTTTTAATATATGGACTCGACTAACTCAACTGCTCTTTATGTTTGCAGCATACATCCAAGGCGCAAATCAAGGCCTCATGCTCACCAATCTTGGCGCTGGCAATGGCCTGCTGACCCTGAATGCTTTTACTAATAGAAAATCATTCATCTTTGGCGCTCCAAACTCTCCTGGGACTTTAGACTTGATCCAATTTATATCAAGAAAAGGAACTGAAGCTTGCACATAATTTTATATCAGAGCTCCATCTGCTCACCAACAAAAACCAGTTACTTTAATTAAGCAATGGAGCTTGTGATTAGACAAGATCCCATTAATTCAAGGAGATTGCTGTGGCCCTTGGAGAGATGGACCCAATAAGGAAGAAAGGAGCAGCAATGATGACAAATTGAAAAGGCTATCATCATCTCATTTTTATAATTGTCAAACAGCCAATTATAATCAATTAAAGTTTGTCAAGAATGCCTTTTGTTCGTTCATGTATAAATTATTTAGGAACAAAATGACAAGTATTTTCAAGACTGAAAGATCTCTTTAGATAAGTGATGGGTTTCCCCTGAAAAGTTGTGGTTCATGGTTTGTTTAAACACTTGATAAGTGGTGGATTCAATTAGCATTATTTTATATTCATCACTGCCAGTGTAGTGTTGGGTGCAGTCCCATAAATATTCTTATAAATTGACAGATTTGAGTACGCACTTACCCCTGGAATCTTTTGATTTTAAAGCACAAGATTGCATAAAATAAGCAAAATAAAATGTTGTTAAAGAGAAGGAGCCGACCACGCCTAGGACTTTTTGCTTGTGAAGATAATGATTACTTACCTATTTAATGTTGAAACTTAAAATAAACAAACCCCTGAGAGGAATTAAGAAGAGAAAATCCCACTAATAGTCAACAACTGTCATTTATGTATTCATACTCCTATGCTGTCTTGACTCCACTCATCATCATTTTCATAACTTTAATGTTATAAAAATGCCTAGTCTTTCATTGAATAACTATGGGGTGTAGTGGCAGAGCTGATTGCTGTGGTCAACCATAGTGGAGAATACAACAGCAAGCAAACATTGATTTTGGCAAAACTCACGGTCATGGATTTTATGTTTTAATAATTAGGGAAGGGTGGGTAAAATATTCAAACCAAAACCTGACCCCTTGTTCCTTGGTATTGTGTGTTTGGTAAGAGGGCAAGAGGAAGAAAATGAAAAGAGGGAATATTGCTGCACTGCAAAAGTCCATGCACCCTTGTTTATTGAGCCAGTTGGTCCTTGGCATTGTGTAGTTTCCTCTGGGAAAATTATTCAGCAATGAATGGCTTTTCCAAGTGCTATATGCAAGAGGCTTAAGAAAGTCCAGAAGCAGATTGATATTGGTCTTGTGTTGTCTGACTCGCCATTTTCAATAAACCAACAAGTAGGAGCAAACATAGCTGGAATGGGGAAGCAACATAAGCATCTTTGTTCATTCTGTAAGCGTAAAATAAGATCAAGATAAAACGACCTGCAGAAGATACCTTTGTTACAACGCAATCCATTTCCTTAAGTACACACCTGAACTGAACCTTCACTGCAAAAACATCCAACGAAAGCATAAAATTCACACTACATAAATGGTTGGTTCATCTCCTTCAATCTATAATGAGGAGAATGGAGCAGCCTAAAAATGAAAGAAAATTGGTCTTTCTTACAAAGAATATGGAACCATATGTTCTCAAATGATGAACTTTTCATTACTTATATTGGAGTCCGATACAAATGCAAATCATATACACCCACCTTCTTTAACAAATTAATACATGAAAAAACAAAAAAACAAAAAGTGTTGAATAATCACAAGATGAGATACATGCCAACCAAATAAAAGAATGTTGACCTGCCAGCTGTCCTCAACTACAATATGTGATCATTACAAAGGCAGTGACGCTAAGAGGAGAGGGGGGAGGGGGAGGGGGAGGGGGAGGGGGGAGGAAAAAAAAATAACAAATCACTCTTTCATGCAACATCACAATCAATCCCGATACTAACCACAACTACATTCACCAAAACGGCAAATGACAAAAAGCTAGACATGGCAATCCAGGCATCTTATACCGATGAAACCAGGCAGAAGTGAAGACCATACTAAATGAGGGATTGCTGGTTAGAATGAATTCATGCTCTAGAATAGATCAACTTTCTTCTTCTGCATGTCTTGCTTCCACTTTGGCAATTTATAAAATGCTTCTTTTGCCATCCCAAATACTGTCTGGAACTCCTCATCTGATAAATATGCCTGAGAAATAAGAATAGTAAGGACATGAACATTGAGACAAAGATAGAATGAACTTAAAAACATCAATGGCGCAACAAACCTCTCTCCGCTTAAAGTCAATTCCAGTTACAGGATTGTCAGATTTGGCCTTCAGTTGGTCATAACTGAATGTACTTTGACTGCTTCCACTGCCATTCTCATCCTGTTCCAGCTCTTGTTTTGGTTCTGAATTGTCCCCATTGGTTTCAGATACTACACCTGTCTCCTTGGCTTCAGCAACTTCTTGAGAATCCTCTGCTTCAGAAGGGTCCACTTCACTCTTTGTTTCAGCTGTACAAAGTCAATGCATCAGAAACAGTTTTAAAAAGTACATGAAAAGACAGGAGGTCAAATTTACTTATCAGGTGCTGCACCAAGAATATTTAGCAACTTCTTGTGGATCAGCCTAAAGCAATGGTTCTTTTTTTTTTTTTTTTAAATAATATTGTACAAGAGTTCTTACGAGGTGGGCTGGTTACTGCAGGAGTGCTGCTAGTGGATTTTGTAGGGGATGCATCAGGTGATTGTTTCTTCTTTTCAGCAGTAAGAACCGAGGAAAGAGCAGCTACAGCTGCCGCTCTTTGTGATCCCTGACTAGCACTGGAAGGCTTTGGTGCTGAAATTTTGCTTCCCGATGATGAATTAAATGCAGAAGATAAGGCAGCTAAAGCTGAAGCTCTCTGTGTAGGTCCTCCTTGGTTTCCATTAGATCGATCCTGGGCCTGCGACAATTTCACATATCAAATACCTTATTCATAAGCAAAGTAAAAGAATGCTTTGAATTCTCAAAACAGAAGCACACAGGACGTCAGTCATAATCTCCATATATAAAAACAATAATACATAATGACATGTAAAGTAACGAAACGGCTGAAAAGCAAAAAGAAAGAATAATAAGCACAGCATCCAGTTACATACAAAGACGAGAGTCAAATGAGCTACCTAAAGTAAAAACATACATGATTAATGAAAATAAGCAGAACTAATATGCAAGCTAATTAAGAAAGGGGAAAGAAATGCATTATGAAGCTGAAATTAACCGGGAAAAAGGGGGAAAACAAAAAATAATAATCCAAAACAAGTCCGGCCAAAAACAGATATACATATTTAACAAGGCAAATTAAACATTGTAAAATTAAGAAGAAACAGGATTCATAATTCTCCTCTTTTCATTTACATAAATTTTTTTTTTCTGGCTTTTGGTATCCTGCAATGGCAGCTAGCATAGATGAGAAACATTATTCAAAGGAGCCAGAAAGTAAATAATTCATTAGACAAAAGACAACATGAAGCAAGTTGATGAACTATACTTGGATATCTGTAAGCAAGTATAGGTTACTCATGATAAAGACTACTTTTTGTGCTGCAGGTGATATCTCTTAGCAACGAAATCCTACATGTATTCTTAAAAGGCATTCATTTCCAGTTTTCTAACACCCCCTTCCAAATGTTTTGGGAACTTCATTAGGTGGGTTGTCAGCAGTGTAAGCTCCCAACTACATCAAACCAACAATGCAAAGAACAGAATATAAGAATCAAAACTTCAAACATTACAAATTTTCAATGAAAGGCTGCCATAAAGCACAATTGTTTTCTCCTAAACCGAGGCAGCTAATAGTCCTACCATTCTCAAACTAATTCAGACGGTACAACCAGTTCAACTTACTAGTTCCTTTTCAGCTGTTACTAACTGAGACTCAAAAGTAAATGCAGTCAAAATTAAAAAAGTATATAGAAAAGGGTTCAGAAAAAGTTTAGTGGCATGGAGCAGTTTATTACCGAAAGGGTTGATTTTGCAGAAGATGGATTGAATGCAGAAGACAAGGCAGCTAAAGCTGAAGCCCTTTGAGTGGGACCCCCTTGGTTCCCATTGGACTTCTCCTGTCTCGGCAGCATAGAATCCATCAGTCAGGGAACTAGTTTAGCAAACGAATGGAGAGAGAGAGAGAGAGATTATCATCTTCACATAAGACCTAATGCCACTATCCTTAATTTACAAATTCAAATTATTACCCAAAAAGACAACAAGGTCAGGATCTAAGGCTCCACCTTAAGGCAACTGCTACTGAAGTTCAATGTCATCACATTGTAACAGATGATATCTTAATTCATCTTAAAAGTTTTCTTTACGTGTCACTTAAACAAGAGGCTTCCTCTTTCTGAATTAAATTTAGCAACAATATGCCTCATAGAAAAATGATTATTGATGCCCACAATGGATAAGCAAAGCAAAGTCGATAACAGGAAGCCAAAAGGAAGCCATATATAACAACATCAAAAGGAGTAATATTATAACAAATCTCATCCATGCTTTCAATCCATCAAAACAAAACCTGCTTTAATAAGTTATTTCCCTTACAAGGAGCCTTAAAAATAGACTCCCATTTAATTTTTATGATCCAAATTTCACTGTATGCTTGACAGAAACTTCATATAGCGAGAATTGGTCAGCTCATGTGAATTAAAGAAATAATTTACCTCTACAGCATGGCTAGCCCCAAAGAGCAATGCCACCTTCTTCTGGAATGAATTTCCTTGTACCTGTGTTCCAAAGAGAACATCTAAGCATATATATCAAACATATGCAGTTGAATGCAACACACATGAAAGGAAGGATGAACCATATCAGTGGAAGAGCTGTTAACCCTTAAAGAAACAAAATAGTATTTCATAACTCTTTCATAGTGTGGGTATAGAATAAGCTGAACCGTTTTTTTTTTTGGTATACTGTGAGTGGCAACAATTAAAGTAATTGTGATATTTATTCAAGATAAAAGAGACTTTCAATGGTTTGATCCTTTCATTTAAATTTTTTTTTTTGAAGTAGATGGTACTTTTAACAAAGTGCACTATGCTAATCAAGACTTCCGCTCTGGTCCAAGTAGCATCATCATAATACTATCATAACTTTTCATCCTTGGGGCTCTCTCATCTCAGTTTAAATTTTGGAGTCCTCATGCTTTGACTTCTTATTTCCTGCACCTCACACCAGCTCTAAAGTTTTTTTTTTCTTTTCTCCTTATTTGTTTTTTTCTGCATAGATAGAAACTCATGAACCCAGGCTACATTTGATGCTTAAAGGTGTGGTTAAATAGTCATATAATCCTCTACAGGCTCTCCATCAGACTCACATTCAAACATTTCGTCATCCACAATACAATTGCATTGATTTAAACCATGTGCTATGCATTTTCTCAATATTGTCCATTTCGCATAGACAAGCTGAGAATATAACTTCTCATAATTTGTTGCTGATGAAGATGAAAGTGATCTAACAATAATTTGAAGTAACAGTAGCTCAAGCATAAAGTAGAAAGATCTAGTCAAGAACACACATACAGTAGCTCGTGTGGAATCCCATGAAAAGAATGTTGTGAAGAAGCAGGGTTCATTTCCTTCAGTAACTTTGTAAAGTGGAACATTTGGAGACAAACCCTCTAGAGATGCAGCCATGTCTATGTATTTCTGTAAAGAACTTCAAAATGAATAACGAGCAGATTGAAAGGATAAAATGACAAAGAAATCAGGTTTTTATTTATTACCTGACCAATTTCAAAAACATTTTGCTTTTCTTTGGTGTCTACAGACTGACCAACCCAAACAAACACTTCAGCATGTGTGTCAAGTATCAAACTATCTTCTGTCAAGAGATCATCTTGAGAGAAGTTGTAAACTTCCTCAACCTGCAAAACAAAATGCAAAATTACATGTAGAAGACACTGGATACCTGGAGGAAAGGAGTTTCAATTACATTAGAAGTCTCAAACTCACCTCAAACTTTCCTGAGGCATCCACGTGGAAACAGATAAAATCATGGAAAGAACAGTTAGAATGGTAATAAGCTTCTTCAACAACTTCAAGGAGGAGGAAGAAAGCATAGAGCACAAATTTGATATTAAAGCAAATCACATTTAAGAACAAGGAAAGACACCTTTGTTAAGAGAGAACATGAACAAGTGGGGATCCCTGACAGTCTCGGTAGATGCTTTTTTGCTGGTATAACTTTGTTTCCCCCCAAGTGCAAACCAGAAGGTAGAACTCTCTGTTCCTTCTTTAGCATGTTTGAGAGCAACTCCAGGCTGAAGGCAAAAGATTATAGATGATTGATTGACATGGGAAGGAAGTTGTTTAAAAGAACCATGTGCTATTATTAACTTTCATTATTGAGGAGCAAATCATAAGTTTAATGTCAGGAAGATACATTATGCTAGACTGTGAAATGTACCCAGCTGGAGATTTGTGATAAAATAAAAAGTTAACTGCAACAGTCAACTGAAAAGAACTATAATCATTATCTAAGAATTAAATCTTACCATGTCATTGGAAGAGGATCATATAGGCATAAATTACTTAGATTGTTTAGTTGTATTGATTAACCGGTTGACTTGACTTGTTAGACGCTAGACTGTAACTACATCAAGTTATCACCAGGTTTCCCAAATAAACCCATTCTTGAATCTTGTGTCACACCAAAGACCAAAAGTAAAAAATTTTCTGCAAAGAATATACCTTTAAAAATTCAGCAACTTTAGCAGCTAATTGCTGCTGTTCATAGGTGCTTTGATTTCCATGCCAAGTGAAAATTGAAGATCCAGATTGCAGAAGGAAACACTCAGTAGAGTTCAATGATGTTGCCACCTGAACAATAGTTACAAAACAAGGAGGTATTGCAGCTAGGATACAATAGGAATATGCCATGATGCTGCACACATCATAATAACAACTGCAGGAATACAGTCATCATCACACATTTGACACTAGTAAAATAAATGGAGGCACTATGGAAGTTGCATTTTTGGTTCCCTTCTCTGCCCTTTAACGTCCATAATCCAGGTAGGTGTATTATGAGCACTTAACTCAATCCCAAGGCTTTCATGTTCCTTTCTCATGTGTTTACCAAGTACTCTTTTTGCTGCCTCTTTGATGCCTTTAAGTTTTGAACCAAATCAAGCTTTCTTGATAAAGAAAAGTCTTAGCTTTCTTCTATTACATCTAATGACATCGACTAGGTTGGTAGTCATAGTTGTAAAGTTAAAACCTTCTCAAATCAAACAATCTTTATCTAACATTTCAGGATTCGAGGCCATCAATTCACCAACAATTGCTCTTTTCAAAGTTGTTTTTAATCCTAAACTTTCAAATCACATCTTGCATGAGTTATGAGACCTTTTATTAACTAGTTTCACAATCATAATTGCAGCATTAGTGAACAACAAAAGCCAGAGGTAGAGTTTTGTCCTTAAGAAACAACCAAATCCTCAGAAGACTTACATTTCAATATTTCAACCAATGCAAGACAGCAACTAATTCAGTTTCAAGTACAAATAAATATTTATCACACATGTTCACTTTTACATTAGTAATTAATCATGAGTAATTGACAAATAAAACCAGCTTATCAAGGGAAAACAAATTTTTTTTATGAGACTACTGAACTTAAAGCACAATGAGACCACAATAAAAAAGGAAAAACAAAAAACCAACAGAACTATGTGTGAAGCTTCCTTGACTAAATAAATATGCCAGATGATAACTTGCTTGAAATTTAGAAAAATAATAGCAAAAGAGACGGGGACCTTCTGCTTGACAAGCTATTTCTTCTATTTTAAATCATGGTGATAGGACACTGCCAATCATCCTACCATGGTCAGAAAGATTCTGGACAAGCACTGAACAATTACCAAGATACATACAATAATGCTCTTGAAGCATGATAAAGAAAGGGATGTTAAGAGTTATGCTGAAGCACTTTAATATAGGATATTTCATAAAAAAAGACCTGAAAAATATCTCAAATCATTTAAGATAGGAAAGGCCATTAAAGTTAGGCTAAAGCAATGAAATGTAAATTTTGAGAATGAAACAACACAATTCCAGAAAACTTGGCAAAAGAACTCACAAATATTTGATGGTTTACATGCTTAATTGCTGGATTTTCAATCAAATTTCTCAAAGTCAAAAGAAAACTTAAAACTATAAACTTCTCAGTGCAAATTGAAAAAGATGTAACGCCAAACATGATTCTACACTTAATACTGGCAACTGGAAATATTATGGTCTAAAATCCACTTGCTTGCCAAACAACAGTAAACTAGTCTTTGCCTATAAGTTTTAAGGAAAAACCATGAACATTGGGAATTCCAAATCACCAACCAAACATAATTTTAAAAGGCAAAAAGAGTCAAAACAACCAATAATTACATACCGCATCAACTTGCAATGCTTTATTATTGTGGACAGAGGTTCCTGATATCCGAAAGAGAGCAACACAATCTGCTGTGTAGGTTTCATCTGTCAAGCCTTTGTCTGCTATACTCTTTTTGTAACCAGTGCTTAGACCACCCTAAAGAGGAATCAATCATAGGAAAATTAGTTGATAACCAGCAATTCTAAACCAAAATCTTCCAAGTTATTGGTATTGAGATTCTAAACTATGAGGACAAAATAAATACCTTAAGGACCACCATAGGTTGAAAAAGCGCAATGAATTGGGGTGGCTCTTTACCTTCAAAAACTCGACCCTGCAAGAAGCATCTATTAGGAACATGAGCCTCAGAATCATAGCAATCAGCCAAAGGTAATATGATACCTGAACAGGCCTCCCCTTAAGTGAGTTAGACATTGTATTAGCCAACCGAGCAGCCATCTTTTGGTCCTCCTGAATTAAGAAATATATATACTTTTAGAAAATAAAATTTTAACTAGTGAGAATGACCATCACCAGAATAAAGTCCATCATATTAACATGTAACTACATAAGCACCTCTTTCTTCTATACAGCAAACAAGACATATGGAAGCTACGATTAGGAAAGTAATGAAAAACGGGATATAAATTCAATGTAGAGAACACACCGAATGAAGTAGATATTGTCACTGCTATATGAGTTAGAAGCCAATTCATCGTAAGAAGTAAGCACAATTAAGAAACATATATATAAGCACAATTAAGAAATATATATACTTTTAAAAAATAAAATTTTAACTAGTGAGAATGACCATCACCAGAATAAAGTCCATCATATTAACATGTAACTACATAAGCACCTCTTTCTTCTATACAGCAAACACGACATATGGAAGCTACGATTAGGAAAGTAATGAAAAACAGGATATAAATTCAATGTAGAGAACACGCCGAATGAAGTAGATATTGTCACCGCTATATGAGTTAGAAGCCAATTCATCGTAAGAAGTAAGCACAACAAATTATAAAGAATATGCTCAAATTCTCAAAAATCAACAGTGACAACAAAAGTTGAACTTGTTGCAAAGAAATTTAACATGTAAAAATTATATTTAAGAAACAAAAACTATGAGCTGCACTAGGTATCACCAGCAAAGATACAGGTTATTGTTAATGCAGCCTCATCAATGGGAAAAAAAATATAGCAGCTTTCAATTTTCTTTTTCTTTCTTAACTTCATATCAGAGATTTCAGGTTTTTCTTTTTCCTTTTAATTTTATGTTCATGATAGCATGGGTGCTGTGGCAATTTTGTCAGATTCCAGAATGGGTGAGGATTATGGGCCTTACTTTTCTTCAATTTGTCTTCTTTTATTTGTTTAATTTGTCAAGCAATCTTAATTCCCAGCCACTAATTGCTGTATTTTTTACAATGGGGAACCCCTAACCATTCACACCCATTGCAGATGCACCTGGATTAGGACTCCCTCAAATTTCCATGACTAAACTGAAGGGTTGCATATCTGTTATATGTACCCATGTGTGCTTCAATTCACTATTTTCATAGCCTGATATTTTACCAAATATTATTTGTCCACAAATTTCCATGACTTAAACTGAAGGGTCTTAGATCTGTTATATGCCCGTATGTGCACTTGCATCACTATTTTCATAGCCTGATCTTATATTTATAGAATCCAATAGGTGCAGTCAAAATTCTACCTTCCATCAATGGTTCAATTAGAGATGCTGCAAGATTGACTAGGGACCATTAATGGTACCTATGAATGCCTAGATAGAGTAAGCCTGCCAAAAGGAAACTAATTAGGCAGCTTAAGAATCCAGATAATGTGGCAGGCCTAGTTGATGATGTGCATGAAATTAGGAAGGCAACTTTCAAATTTCACATCTGATGGAGGCACTCATACTGGTAAGCATATCTATTGTTCTTTCAATAATGACAAGGAGCTCATCTTGGCAGCACTCTAGTCTATATTAAAACACATCAAGTTCACTGTTTCCCATTAAAATGTGGAAGGCAGTTCTATCATCAACAAAAAGTTGAGATGAATGACTGAAAGGGTGTATTAATTTAAATTATGTTAAACCCATCGAGAACAATGTAAATTACCTCAATGCTATCCTTTCCAATCCAACAGCAGAGAAAGTAATCTTCTTTCCTGTCACCTGAGTGGTAGGTATAAAGCACAATGTAGCAGTCTCCACTATAGAATTTACCAATATCCTCTTTTGGCAACGGTGTCTTGGCACTGCCATTGATGCACCACACCTGACAAACAAGCAATACCATACTCATGTAAACAGTTTATGTCTTCAAAGCCAAATCCCAAAAACCAACTAAAAACAGACTAGTAACTCCACCTCCATCTTTCCACCCCCTTCAAGCAAAGGAGGAACTTCCTCATTTACAGGAGCACTTTTGCTCATCCCCTTCACACCAACCCCTTGTTGCTTCAGCAGAGCTAGCAGTAGAAAAATACCATTCAATAATGTAAATTTACAAAACATAATAGTGTCATTTGTAGCTTATTAAGTGAAACCTACCGGCTACTTTTCCTCTTCCCTCCTCACCACCAGGAGCTGCAGACCCTGCAGGCCAAGAATCAAAGTTGGACTTGAATGAATTGGTCTCATACCCTTGGATGACACGGGTTATGCGTGTTGCTTTTGGTCTATTGTGGCCAGCAACAAATTCCTGGAGATAAAAGGTATGGAATGAGAATCTGTATTCTTGAAATTCATGAAGATATAAATGCCACGACTCTAGCTCTACCTCAGCAACTTGACTGGCAGCTTTTCTATCCTCTACTTGTGTCACCCGTCCAACCCAAACAAAAACCTCAGCACCACAGTCTAGTAGATAGCACTTGTTGTTTTCCAAGAGACCTTTTGATAGTTCGCCTTCTACGATCTTCACCTCACCATCAGTTATGCTACAGGAACCAGTGATTTCAAATTGGCAGTTAATTAAGACATACACCTTTAAAAAAACAGTAACATAAACTAATATTAACACAAAAAGGATTTCAATCAGGAGTGCCTCAATAGATGCCCTACCTCAACACAAGCATCTTACCAAAGCAAGTTCAGTTCATCTATGTTACCTATAATAATGGCAACCACAAAAATATCCTTAAGGCTGTCTGGGGAACAAATTAAAATAAGCTTAACGTGTTCTTTCACTCACTGCAGTAAAATTAACTATACACGGGAAAAGCTTTAATATATAATCTTATCTCCTTTTCCTTTTTGATAAAGAAAAGAGGCAATTGACGTAGAGTGTAAGAATTAACAATTCTGACCTTAATCTATAATGCTGGCTCATGACTTCAGTACTAGTCAAAACATGCTTGATAACAGCAAAGAACTTGATTTTATATTTCTTGAAGCATAAAGATAATTGACAGGAATTCCAAAAAGAACATGTGAGAAACATATGACTTTGAACAGATTGGATGAACTAAATAGAATGGGTTCTAGAGTTTGAAATGAGAAAACGGTTTTAGAGTTGTTTGCTTTGAACTAACAAGGTTCCACTGGTTGAGATTTTAGGGTAAAATATTAGCTGGATTAGGACAGCTTGATTTTATGGGTTGTTATGTTGAAGGTAATAAATAAAAACAGATACAGAACTATATGGAAGCTTAAGGATTTCAAGAACATAAAAAAAGCCTTTGATGCAAGCTTGCAGCAAGGAAGAAAAAAAAGGGTAATGAGTGCTGTTCCAGTACCATGAACAGTTTCTTGGAACGACTGGTTAATTTTATCTGATGATTTCACGCAGGCAAGAGGTTGGAGCTACAAGATTTGCCTTAAAGAACTAGAAACGAAGAGAATAATCCAGTAAATACAGCAACATAGAATTAAGAGTAGAAGAACAAAGGGATGAAGAAGATAACCCCCAGCTCCCAAATCATCAAAAGATACACAAAAAGACACTGCTAAATTTTCATAAAACTATACGCTCTAGTTTCATGGAAATAATTATATCAGTTAAGACTCCAATCGTAGCGAGACTAAGACCCTTAAAATCACAATATTAGCAACAACCTGAATTAATGAAGCACATTATATACACCAGCCAGCATCTTTATGTAGATAAATGAACAAAACTTCTGCTTGTTCTAGAAAAAATAAAACAAAAGAACATCTGAAGACTAAACCTTCATAAACTACTAGATTAGCGACCAGCTGACCTAAAAACTGCTATAAGCAGGTGTCCTTGGACCAAAAAACTTCTTTTTTTCTCATTAGAGTCATGACTTTGACTCTTAGCTTCAACATCTTCAACCACTCTGATAACGTGCCAAAAATATGACTGACTAAATAGGACCAAAACAAAACAAGTTTCATGTTTTAATCCGCCTGCATTTAATAGAAGAGCAAGCATATATACATACACATGAAGAACGATGGTGTGATTTTATATTTATACACATACTACATCTGCACTCCTCACTTTTACTAACCTTACTAAGGATATGATTTAGAGCACTGTATTATGATGCATATAACCAACGCCTCATAGAGAGAAAAGGCTTGCTTTCTTGTATAGTTGTTTTTAAACAATGGTAACACTAACTTGTTCCTACTCAGAGGAATACTTGAAGTTCCAGCTTAGTAGTTATCAACACCATCAGATTGGAGAATTGATAAGACCCATATAAAGGCATAATCTCTATAAATAACATCAGAAACACAATTTATAAATATTTTCATAAACTCCAAAGGTCACTACTATTTAAATTAAAAACTCTCTAAGGTATAATTTCTCAAGTATACAGCATGAAACAGTATGTTAACGAAAATATGAACAGGATGATCACCTCCCCACTAAAAGACACAGCCAAGAAAGTTGAAACAATTCTCAAACCTCTACATAAAAATATTTTCAGCCAAGTAAGTTCATTCTCAGAGAACTCTTACAACAAAGAGGGTGAATGGCTACACAGCCCTTTAGTTTTTCTCTTCTTTTGTCAATCTCCGATGAGAGTGTATTTGATCATGCATGCATGAATAAGTAATATAAATAAAACTATGCAAAATTAATTCTTTGCGTATTAATCTGGTTGCGAGAACTAAGAAACTGAAGTACTCTTACCAACATAAAAATAGGATACATATCATTAGTGTCTAACTCTAGCAAAATTCTAGATGCAACTCAATTTTCATTTCTGCAGCAGAAGAAAAAACAGAAGATACAATTACCTATAAAGTTTAGCAGGAGTGGTCTCAGGAATAACATCATCTTCACCGGCAACCTTCTTGCCTATTGGAGCAAAACCACCAAAGAGAACCCAGAACTCACCGGAGTCGGACTCTGTATCCAACTTCCCATCATCTGGCAGAGTGATGACCATTTACGCATATATAAGTGAAGATCGAAAAAGTGCCCTCTTTAGAAAGATTAAAATAAATGAACCTTGCATGCAATTCGATAAATACAAGTGGAGAAGTAGAAAAGCTAGAAAAACAGCATCACCAATACTGTAAATGCATGCACCCTTACCAACAATTGCAACGTCACATTTTCCCTCATGGTACTTTTCCTTTAAAAACTGAATAACTTCCAATGCCTTTGCCCTTTCCTGAATATTAGAGTTTGCACCATTGAACTGATAAATCTTATTCTGAGTGTCCAGGATAAATACATCATCGTGATTCAGTGAAGACCGAGCAAAAGGAACCTGCAAGAGCATAATAAAAAATGGTATTTCCTGATCCACAATAATCTCATGTTCAATGGAAGTTCATAATTAGTTCACAAACTTTTCTTTTCTTTTTTCTTCTTTCAATCCATACTCATAAACTTATGTAAAGAGCATGAGATACCTGCTTCAACCTGACAACTCGCTTTCCTCTGCAGACATACAACCGTGTTTCAAACTCTTCTTCTTCTGGTTTTTTAAACCCAGAAGCAATACCACCCTCCAATGGTATAATGCAAGGCTTAAAGTACGACAAAAATTTGTCAGATTCGTGGCCTTGAAGTTCCCTGTGCTGTACAGCACGCCCTCCTAGCACTGCATCTAGCTCAACAGTTTTGATAGCAGCTGTTCCCGCCTCATCCTACATGTGACAGCATGATCTCAAATTATGTTTTAGTTCATTTGAAGGAACATTTAAATCCACAACAAATTAATAAAAGTAAAAGTAGATGAAGCAGCACCTGACTTGTATCTTTTCCCATCCAGAAGTGTATGTCATACAGATATGAACCTCCCTTGCTAGGCGTTGTCTACAAAAAATATATATAAAAAGAAAAGAGCAAATGAAAAAAAAAAAAAGAAAACTTTAAATGAGTTATCAAGGCCCAAAATAAGGGAGAGAAATAAATGTTGTGTAGGTGTGCATGCACACCAGAGAGAGAGAGAGAGTCTGCACCTGTAAGACAATGTAAGAATCACCCATGTAGAATTTTCCATAGTCAGACTTTGGCAACGGAACTGGCTGAAAATCCTCAATACGCCAGATTTCAGTCCCGCTACAAGATGTCAAGTTCAACAGCCTTAACATAAGAAATTACCAGGACATATATGCAACATAAGCACACATCTCAATTTTTTTTTTTAAAAAAAAAAAGAACAGATGGCATTATCTTTTCTTTTTTCCTGCTGGCATTGGAAACAACATAGTTATTGATTCCAACCTCTCTTATCAATTAAAATATCAATATACTGTTATCTAAAAGAAAAAGCTAAAACCAAAACAAAATTTAAGTGCACAACTTCACAACTTATATGCTCTTCATTTTAAGGATACGGTTTCTGACCCACTCCTTGAAATGCAGGATCCAGAACTTTTGCAGAGCTAGACATTTCTCAGAACTCTTTATTACTGTGTTAAAAGAGTACAGCTCAACTTGATAATCCAACCTTCAGTAGTCCCGAAATTGCACAAAGCTTCACAGCTCTGGAGAAAATACAAGAAAACCTTTTTAACTGATACTTACAGCAATTTAAGCTGACTAAAAATATGCTCCCATTTCACAATGCACTATATAAGCAGAGAACAAAAAACAAGAGTCTAATAATCAGGAAAAAAGCAAATCAGTTTTGCTTTCTATGAAGAGCCAGCTTTTCCCAATCTTCAGCAACAAGCCAATGTTGGCAATATATTATCAAGGTCTAGCATAAATAAATTTCAGACAAGCTGCACGATAGTTTGATTAGCAAGATGGGGTACTTTCCTGATTTCCATTAATTTAAAGAGTGCACACTCACACACACACACACACACACACACAATGATTTGTTTATCCAGGACAAAGACAAGTAGCCTACCAGATTGAAAAACAAGATACTTGAATGACCAATATCAGATATTTCTACTTCATGTATTTTGGAACCTCTAAATGAATTAAAACATACAAAAAAAATTAACGTGCAGCATGCGACCACCCGTACCAAGTCCATTTAACATAGCTGCACAGACTTATCTAAATGGTTAGGCATACAATAAATCAACAACTGGCATTTGATTATTCTCCTCTGAGGATGACATCCCGTATGCATGTTAACTTGATTCATTCTTTCATCATTCAAGTAACCACTAAAGCATGTGTGTCTCTATGTGTCCTAGCACACAACCCAGGTCACTTAACATATATTACTTCCAATTAAAATTATTGCACATAACCTTAATTAACTTAGTACCCCAACACTGCCTTCCCTAGGACCTTCCACAAGGCAGCATGATGACCAACTTCCCATAGAAAACTGCCATTTATTTGAATACTCATTATATTAACAATGAAGCCCCATCATCATTTCATAATGAGTTGAGAAACCAACTATCAAAGAAGTATGCGTTTGGTTGTGAGAATGATAATCTTCTTAAAAGAATTCCTAAACACATGGACAACTGATGAGCATAAACACTGTCACCTTCTTTACATTAATGCTTGGACGTTGATCCACAGAAGAAAACAGATCAAATAGTCCTTGTAGTTAATGTGCTATGAATTTAATCTTCCATTCACCCAAGCCACATTACATGGTGCTATAAAAATCAGATCTACTTGTCCAATCCTAATGTTCCACGAGTAGTTTAGGCTACTACACTTATTAAATCTTCAGTTCCTAATGATAATTATCCATCCAAAGACTCAACACTTAGCTGATCCTGGTCTTACAACTAATGACAAAATTAGCATGCAAAAGAACTCTTTCACAAAGTTGATCTCAGATTACAAATTTCATATTCCTGCACCATATATGAAGAAATAGGAGCAACTTTTCAGCATGAATAAACATGAAGAATGTGTTATGTCCATGCATCTTGCATTGCAGAACTTAAAACATCAAGATGAAGTTCACATAATTGACAGGGGATCTCCAATCAGCATTCTTTCTTAAAGTAAAAATAATCATCTTTCTATATATGCACATAATTGCCAACTCCACCTAATTCCGAAGTTAATAAATTCCTATTCTTCTAGCCAAAAATATAAAATAAAATAAACTCCTATTCTTTAAACCAATCATCCATCATTTCCACACTAATCTAACACAAGTCCACTTATCCCACACATGCCAAGTATCAAGTATTTGCTTGCAGTTGTTCCAAGCTCTTAGGAGAATGCCCTCATCAAACTTGCTCAAATCTCGGCATCTGAAGCATCAATCCAATAATGAGCACTCTACGGAAAGCAATGTACTGTTTGATTTGATCGCACAAATAAACACAAGGTAGCATGGCAGCAAAGAATTTTAGCACTAGTGCCATTGAT
Source organism: Theobroma cacao (assembly GCF_000208745.1). Lineage (NCBI taxonomy): Eukaryota > Viridiplantae > Streptophyta > Magnoliopsida > Malvales > Malvaceae > Theobroma > Theobroma cacao. The sequence continues at coordinate 26,555,653 of NC_030854.1, forward strand.
CAGCTATCCAAGCAACACTTACCACGATCGATCACGGGATCAAAAAGCAAGAAAAAACAGAATTGGATGAACCCAACAATCAATCAAAACTTGGCTCAAAGCTAAGATCTTTCAAACTCTAATGTTCAGTTACAATAACAATCAAATCATTTCCACAGCTAATGCTATAAACAGAATTCAAAAATTTCCGTACACTTACAATAGAGAGTTGTGGAAAAAAAAAAAACAAGATTTAACAAGCAGTAAACAAACAAAAACCATTATGATCAACAAGCTTAATGACAAAAAAGTAGAACATCTGAAAACTTGACATCAGCATCAGACGAGCAGATCAAAACAAGAACTAAGGGAAAAGAAACAAAACCCATTAAAATTAAGACAAGATCAAGCAAACCCAGATCAACAAGCATCAAATCAAACATGCAAAAAAGAAAACAGAGATCCAAATGAGCCACAGCCCACAAATTTAAAAAAAAAAAAGTGATCAAAGCAATGGCCTTTCCTCTGATCATAGCATATCCAAGGGAGACAGAGAAAAACAGAAATAGACGATGATCGAAGAAGAAGAAAAGGGTACCTTGAGAGAGAGATCTTTCTGTTTGAGTTTGGAAGAGCGAAGGGAAGGAGCTAAGCAGAGCTGGCAATTAAAAGATAGGAAAGAAAGGGGAGATACTTGGAAAGAAGAAAGAGAATTATTGCAGTGGTATGTGTTGGGTGAGCGTTTCTCTCTCTAACTTTATCTCTTTAGTTTGGGACTTTTTGAGATTTGCAAATTGAGAGTGAGAGATGGACGAATGAATGAATTATGATGGTGAAGCGAAGAATAGATTGAGAACACAAGAGAGAAGTTTTTTTTCTTTTTCTTTTTTTTTTGGTTTTTGGAAGGAAAGAAATGAAAAAGATTTTTGAGAGTTTGGGGCAGACAAAGTCGTTATTTAAGGCAAAAAAAATCCGGTGACGATGGCACCTGCCATGTTGGCTTTCTCTTTTGCTTAGATGGATTACTAATTACTTTTATATTTTTATTTCTCTTTATCCTTTCTTTTTTTTTTTCTTTTTCTATTTTTATATTGTTTTTTTAATTATTTGGAAAATATTTCATTTCTCACTCTTTCTGTTTTTTTCTCTCTTTTCGACAGACAACTTAACTTCATTTAGTTAAGCAATTTTTATCATTTTTCTTTTATCCTTTCCTTATGTATTGAATATGATAATTATATTACATTATATATCCCGATACCTACACATATGATGTTAAGATATAAAATAGGAAGTATTTTTCTCGTATTTCACAAATCTTAAGATTCGGAGTAAGAGATCTCTAAATTTGAGATTCCAAAAAAACTCTATACTTGAGATTCCAATTTTATCCCTAATGGGCATGCCATATGTAATATTCAAAAGTTTAGTAATGTGTGAAATTAATTCATGAATAATTTTACTATTTTAATATCCAAAGCTACATGTAAGTGTTATGGGATTATATTCTAGCTCAAAAAATATGTCTATGAAAGGGAGGAAAGGTCTCTATTGAGTAGAGGAAAGGTTTTATAGCCTTACTTATAAGTTCAAAACTCATTTCATCTCTTATTGATACAAGACTCGTTATATTCTACTCATTGTGTAATACTTTCATTGCACAAACTCTTTCACACATAAAGGAGAGGAATCCACTTTGGTATAAACCTACATCGATATTCATATCTCTCTTAAAGGATCCCACATCAACGAAGAGTTAGATAAGTTCTAATACCACTAGTTACAAGATCATACTTTTTACCTTAAAGACGTATTTATTAAGTGGAAGAAAACCCTTACTTATAAATCCAAGACTCATCTTTATATATATATATGAGATCCGTTACACAAGTTATTCCTCTCGTTTTTTATCAAATATATGTTTTATTTAATTTTAGGGATTTACTATTAATAGATTTAATTTATAATACTAAAAGTTATTTTGTCCATGATATTTTTTTTTTTGGAATTGGGAAAAGGGGAATTCGAATATGTTCTTTAAGCACAGAAATTATACACTAATCAATTAGTCAAATACTCAAATTATTTTGTCCATGATATTAATAATGTGTTTTTTATATTTGTTGATTGCATAATTTAATTTATATTTTATACAAGAAATAAGATATTAATATTTATAAATTGTATTTTAAAATAATTTTAAAAATATTTATTTTTAATTTTTATAAGATTTATTATTAATTGTTTAATATGATTATTTTAAAGATAAAATACTCCCATCTATTAACTTTTAGTCATAATTCTAGATAAGTCTATTAGTTTTCGAAATGGACACTTTGTCCTAAAAAAAAAATATTTTGCTAGATACATAAGTTCAATTTTTAGTCAACCGTTAATATTTCCATTTGTTTGATAACATGGTAATATTGAAAAAATAATTTTACCCTTTATTAATTTTAAAAATTACTATTATATAAGTTTTTTCTTTTGTAAAAAAAAATTCAGGGGAGCACCATCTCTCCCTTCCCTTGGGAGCATCATTGGTATTTTCGTTTGTTTGATGATGTGATAATATCAAAAGGATAATTTTACCTTTTATTAATTTTAAAAATTACTATTATATTTTTTTGTAAAAAAAATTCAAGGGAGCACTAGATCTCTCCCTTCCATCCCAACGGTGCTCCCCTCCCCTAGAGAGCACTTGATCGGTGTTCCCTTCTTTGGAGAACACTTGTAGTGAGGTGGTTGGTCGGCAAATAAGAGCATTGTTGGCCATCCACATTGTTTGAGAGAAAAAAAATGGGAGAAAGAAGAAAAGATATTTTAATCATGTCATTATTTTTGTTAACGGTGTTTATACTTTTGAAGAAAGTGTCCATTTCAAAAATTAATAGACTCATATGAAATTATAACTAAAAGTTAAGGAGGTGAGGATACTTTACTCTTATTTTAAATATTTTATACTAAATAATGTTTGACTTCTATAGGCTACTAACATGATGATCTTTAATTGGGATTTATAATGGCTAAATAAATTAACATTAACATAGTGATTTTAGTTCACTATTTATATATTATCATTATAATATCAAGAATCTCATGACAAATAAACCATCATGATGAGCAGGGGTGGAAGGGGGGGTTAGTAGGGGCCTTTGCCCTCTCAAAAATTTTAAAATTTTTATAACAATTGTTATTTTTTTTGTAATTTTATAACTTTGCCCCTAACTAATTTTATATATACCTATATTTTTTAAAAATTTTATAATTTTACTCTCAAAATAATTTTATAATTTTGCTCTTTATTTTATAATTTTTATAACATACCAATATCTCATTTGAATTTATGTTTATTTTTCAACTTGTAAGGGAGTTGTTGGAGATAATAAATGACCTCTCAAAAGCTTTACAACTTAAGTCTCAAGACATACTAAATGTAATTCATTTAGTATCGCTTACTAAAAAGCGTCTCCAATAATTGAGAGAAGCTAGATAGAAACTTTTGCTTATGTTAGTAATGAAGTTTTGTAAGAAATATAAAATTGAGATTCTTGACATTGGGGGTTAGATATAAATTAGATAAAAGTCGTCTCATTCCATAATTGAGCATCATTGTTGAGTTGATTTGTTTATGATTGCTATTGACTCATTCTTACAAAAATTGGATTATAGATTTAATGAAAATGTAGCGGAGTTGCTTGCTCTTGGCACATTTTTGGACATTTAGAATGATTTCAAATTGTTTAATGTTGAAAGTATTTACAACTTTGCAAATAAATATTATCTTGATGACTTTACTAAACATGATAAAATGCATCTAAGCTATCAACTAGATCTATTCAAGCTTAACATTTTTCATAATCAAGTTTTAAAAAAATGTATCTACACTTTCTGAGTTATGTCAAGTGGTGAAGAATACGAGAGTATTTAAAGTTTGCTTCCTTATTGAAATATTGATCTGACTTGTTTTGACTCTTACTAAAATATTAGAGCATGCATTTTCTACTATAAAACACGTTAAGAACGAGACTCGTATTAAAATATTAGGTAATTTTTTTAAATATTTGTTAATCATTCTCATTGAAAATAAATCATTCGAGACTTTGACATTGACTTAGTTATGGGCCTTCAACTCTATGAAAGACTCTTGAGCTCAATTAAAGATATTTAATCTTAGCATACAATAGTTGTTAAAAAAATATCTTTATTTTGTACTTAACACGTAATTGAAATTATTTATATAATTTTTACATGAATTTTTTTCATCTAAGTACTTTATGTTTTTGTCAAGTATTGAACTTCTAGTATGACTATTTTATAGACATTATCTTCGCTCTACCACTAACGATGATTTTTGAAAATGATACAAAATGATATTTTTATTTAAAAAATTAGTTGATATATTTTTGTCTTATAAAAATAGTATCTAAGGGTTGGGCTTGGCCATCAATTTTTAGCTCGAAACTTGGTTAGATTATTTTATTAATAAATAATATATTTTTATTAAATTTTAATTTGAAAATTTATTTAAAATATTAAGATTTCAATATGAAAATAATGATTTACTGATTTAATAATAAATTAATAGTTCAATGAGCATGTCAAGTTAGGTTCAGCCTTGATTTTTAAAAAGAAAGGCTTGGTAAGAATGGCTCTACCCGATTCATAGACACCTTTAATAGCACCAATCTCGTGAGACATAAATGTTTTTATTTCATATATATATATATATATATATATATATATATATATTACTTATTTTATATATATATA
>NC_030854.1:26560566-26628888 GCF_000208745.1 Theobroma cacao
AGAAATTATACTCATCCAGTGAAACATTACTCCAATAAATTACATAAATATTGCATTCAAAGTTAAATTAATCAACAAACTAACTTAAAATTGAATGAAGCCCATATAGTTAATAGGAATTGAATCTGTGACATCTTTTTTTTTTTCTACACATTAGAAAATCCAAAGAGAGATTAAAATTTAAATCTTATTTTAAATTTTACATGAGAAGGTATAATAATAGTTCAGCGATTAGTACAAATTTTTTTAGAGTGTCTCTTGATACTTATTCTTTCATTATTATACTTTATAATTTTTTTTCTCAAGAACACTTTTCGAATAAGAAGGGATATAGACTTATTATTTTCAAATACTCATATATATATATATATATATATATATATATAATTAATAAAAGTTTTTTATTAACTTATGAGAAATTCTTCAATATATTGTTATAGTGGAGTTTTGAGCTTCATGTACAAGTAAATTTAGAGGATTACCACATATAACAAAATTGATGAATTAATATAATTAATAAATGAACATGTGATAATCTTGTAAAATTGTTTGAGGAGTTTAAAAAATCCATCACTAATGTAGTAAAGAATAATAATCTATTGAAAGAAATTCATCAAAATCAGGATTCTAAGTTCTGACATTTAAGTTATGCCATATATGGACAATAAATTTAGTACTAGAGCTGTCCATGTGGTTGGTCGGATCAAGTCTGCTTGACATAATTATTAATTAAAATATTTTTATATTAATATTTTAAATTCAAAATTAAGTAACTATATTTTTTTAATTAATATAATAATATTCTTTATCAAAACTTAAAAATTTATGAGTCTGGCTTGAGCATGGGTGAGTAGCTCTTGTTTTGTGTCGCGATTCATATTAACCACCACAGTGTTGTTCGATTTAATTTATTAAAACTCATGATTTTATCTTACAAAAAATATCTCACAACATCTAAATGCCTAATCATACTATAATAGATAATCGATGTAAAATTTATAATTTTCTTTTAAGCCTGTAACGCTACGCATAGACACCTGTATTTCCTAACGTATCAAGCCAAAGGTCACTTTCGGTTTCCAAGCAAGTTACTTGTAAGACATGCACGAGTCCACCAAGAGTCAGCAGCCGTAGCAACTACCGTTCAAAAGCTGATGTGTACTTGCAGTGAATTGACTCGACTTCTCAACAAAACTAAAACAAAACAACAAAAGGATTAATTGGCTCATTCTCTGCTTTTTTTTTCCTTTAATCAAAATAATAATAATAATAATAATAGATTGATGGTACCAAAGTCCTATAAGTTATGTTAATGGGTACAAGATAGTCAATATTATTTGCTTCCATTAAAATTAAAGATTAGTTTAAAAGTATGCCTTATTTACCTAATGGAGAAACTATTACGGCCTTTTTAATGTTATTATGGCTAGGCCTTTAAAAAATACTTGAAAGATAAGACTATAGTGTTGCTAGTAATTATTAAATTAAGATCATACTTGGTGACCTTTTTAACCTTGCATTTGGATCATGGGAATAGCCAATTCCACTCCATTCTATTCTTGGGGATTAGCTACTTTTTACTTGGAATAGTTAATCCAATCATTAGGGCTTTTTGTTTTTTGTTTTTATCAAACTTGGAATAGTTTATTCTCTTCACCCATAGGAATAACTTATCCCTACCTTACCTGGCTAAGAGAATAACTATAATTTATTTGAGCTCTTTCAAATCAGTACATAAATAAAAACATTACTATTTATTTTATAATTTTATTTTCACATATTTATGAATTTTTTTAATCTTGTCAGCCATGTCATTAGTCAAAGCAATAAATGTTGACACTTTGTCACCATAGCAATATTCGTTTATTAACCTCTTTGCTAATTGGTTTTTAAAAAATAAAACAAAGCAAATGACCCAACTAATACTTAATCTTTCTTAATTTTCTATTTTATTTTAACGGAATTTTTTTATGTTAGTATATTTTGTATTAAAATTTTAATTTTTTATATGATGGATGTTTCATGTTTTTAATTGTCAAACTGTAAAAAAATAAAATAAAATATTGAAATATGTATAGTAAAATAAAAATTTTAGATTTAAAAGAAAGAAAGAGATCATAATTTTAGAAAATTCAAAAAAGAAAAAGTAGATAAAGAATTGAAATGTAAGGAGTGTGTGCATATATATATATATGTATGTATATATATGTATGTATGTATATATATTAATTATGAAATTATTCTGCACTTAGTTGTTGTATATTTAGAAAATGTCAAAAACAAAAAACCTTCATGACATGGACTATTCTGGTCAATGTATAAATTGGTAATCTAAATATTTATTTGTTTACCTTTCAAAAAAATATATATTTATTTAGACAAAAGTCACCGTATTACTTTTAGAATTGAATTTGTGACTAAATTTATTATGGTTAGAGGTGATATAATTATCCATATATTATTAATTATGGGTAGAAGTGACAGCCAATTTAAGCTTCTTAATAGCACTGTCCAGTAATAAATAATAATAAATAGCCATTTATTTATTTGCATGAAAAATAACTAATATTGTAAACCAAAAAACAAAAAACAAAGTGGTCTCTTTTGCTTCTCACACGAGCATTATTTTTCTTGGAGCAACTCTACATCTATATTACATTACTTTGCTAGATATTAAATCTATTTTTTTCCCTCTAAGTAATGACGAAATAAAGATTTAATTCATTTCTAGGATGTGTAAATATATTGAAATTAATATACAGTACAAGAAAATAAGATATTGTAAAGTTTTGAATTTCGAATTCTGAAAATATAAGTACTGAATTTATAATATAAAAATTGTTTGATATGCTTCATAAAATTATATGTTTAGTATATTTTTTATTGTATCTTTTTTTTAAAAGGGAAATATAATTTTAGAAATATTTTGCATTGATAATAGTTGAAATAAAGAATAAATGATGAAAATGAAAAAGTATAAAATTAATGTAACTAAATATAATTTTTTTTTCAGGAATAAAAATTGACTTAATACATTGATAATAGTTAAAAAGAGAAGAATAAATGGTTAAAAGGAAAAAAATAAGATTAATATAATTAAATAATAATATTTTATTAAATAAAATTGATTTAATACATTGAGTTTCTAAAAGTTACTTAAGATTTTCAACACTTTTGTATTGAAAATCTTCCGTTAAGTGGTTCTTAAAATTGATTTATCAAATATATTGAAAAATTTTGTAACTCCAATAAGCTTAAGCTAAGATTTTATCTTAGCTTATTTGAGCTTTTTTCAATATAAGTTCTATACAACTTTTAAAAATATATATATATTGAAAAATTAAATTATTAAATTTTTTTATTTTCAATGGTTTGCAAAATTTTGACAAAGAACACCCTAACCTACCATTGAACGAATCTTCGTACTTTAATTTTGATAAACAAAAAGAAATGGTATCTCCAAGAGTAATCTCTGTACTTTAATTTTGATAAATTTGGACCAAATAGCCATCTCGAGATAAAAATGTGCTTCCTCAGCTTTGAATTTTTTTTTTCTATTTTGATTTGATATGAAAATTAATAAAAATATTTTAATTTTAAATATATATTATATTAAATTTTGTTATAATATCAAAGGTGAATGTTTTTAAATTTCAAAAAGTAAAAAGAGAATAAATGTAAAAAAGAAAGAATAAATTACACTCTTGACCCTAAAATTTTACGGGCATACCATTTTGGTCCTATTATTTAAAAGGTAACTTATTGATTCTTCATTCTCATGCCATTAAAAAAAACTTATTAATTCTTATATTTTTAATGTCATATTGATCATTTTGTCAGTTTTCGTTAACTATGGTGTATAAATTATTTAATTTTAATTTTAAAATTTTATATTATATTTAAAAATAAAAGTAAAAATTATTGATTAAAAGTATTTATCTTAAATTAGATATTTTATAAAATGTATTTGAAAACTTATAAAAAAAAACCTAAATTGTTTTCTTTCTTATTCTTTATTTTTATTTGTCTCTCTTTTTCTATTTGTTTTTCTCTTTCTCCTCTCTTACTCTCCCTCGTCGGGTAGGGCCAAATCGATAAAAAAATATTGGAATGATAGAAATTAATTAACAAATCTTATTTTAAATTATCAATACCAATAACAAAATACCAGTGTAATTCATTAAGAAGAATTTTGAGGCACTTCAAATAAAGCAAGATGAGTATATTATATATATATATATTATATTATATAAAATAAAAAAAGGTCGGAGAAAGTCGTATGGTAGTACGCAAAAGTGATGAAGCCACTTCATATATTGAGATGACAAGCCTGATTAGAATTTAAATAAGGAATGAAGAGAAGCCAGCTAACGTAAGGCCACGTAAAAAGACAGGCCATAACATAAATCTTTTAGGTCGCTGTCACATGATGCATTAGTATAATGTATTAATATTGCATTATTGTATTTCTCGCAGCCATTTATTGTATTGTAGTATCAAATATTTCTACAAGCCCGTACAATAAATTTGACCACCAGATGACAGCAACAAGTATATGTATCATTGTTAGGTGGGATGTTGCATCCCATGGTCAGAGCCATAACGACTGTATATAGCAACTTTATAGCTAGCTCGAGTGCCTTGGACTTGAATAGTCTTGGCCTCCAACCTAAACATGGTAGCTCAGCTCGGATTCAACTCCAACTTGAGTTTTAGGGATGTCATTGGAATTCAGTTCACCAACACCTCTAATATAAGGACACAGCTACTTTAATTAATATTTTGACATATGTTATCAAAGGTAAAAAAAATCCATTCATGATTTTCTTTAAGTATACAATATAAGTAAAAAGTTGTAATTGCAATAAAATAATTTTCAATATATGTATGATATATTATAAATGAATAAAGAATTAATAATAAATTAAACATAATTAATAATAAAACACAAACTAAATCTACGCGTGATTTAACTTCGAGTTGACATTTATTAGCAATTTATCACTAATTGTCATCTTAGGGACAACTCACTAACCTGAGACTCATGACGACCATAAAATCAATTGCTTTTAGGTTGTCCTCTCTACGATGAGTTACCAATTTTTATGTCCATTATCCATACATGTAAGAAGAATTATTAGAGTGGTGATAAAGAGAAGAATTATTAGAGTGGTGATAAAGAAATTTTACATTTGTTATATTGGAGGTATCTTGAACAAATGAATATAACAATGGCCTCTCCACCTGTTATCAATTAGTTTTAGGTTGAATGTCTATTTAAAAATTTAACATAATATTAAAACAAACACTGCCTCATTCATTGACCCTCTTTCAGTTGATTCATGTCACGTGATAGGTTCATGATTTCTATAAATGAAAAGAAATATTAAAATGGTGATAGTGTCACATCTGTTAAATTAAAGATATCTTGAACATATAAATACAATAAGGACTTCTTTCACGTACAACCAATTAGTTTTAGATTGGATGTCCATCCTAATTTAACATGGCATTGAGTAAGAGTTATTCTCATTTGTTAGCACTTCCGAGGGTGTTCCTTCGTTGATTCATGCTATGTGATCATGGGCAGACTCATGTTTATAAGAGTGGTGTCACATGACACCACTCAATTAAAAAAATTATTTATTATATTATTTTTTGGAATTTTATATATTTAATAATACTATAAACCCATTAATTTTTTTGCAATTTTATTGGAAGTAGGGTTAAAAGGTGATTTTATTAAAAAAATTTATATTAATAATGTTTAAATATATTTTTTAAAATAATATTTAAATATTATCAAAAAATAATTTATATATTAATTTTTAAATTCTACATGAAAAATAAAAAATTTCCTTCTATAATTTAAGATTCTATTAAAAAAAATCAAAACCTAAACTTCTCTTTCTTAAAAAATTTAAGTCTTATTTTTAAGACCTACAGTGACATTTCTAGTCTCGGTCCTTAGCTGTGTTTTTCACTTTCTCAAAACAACTCAATTAAGCTTCAACTGGAAGTAATTTTCAATCCAAGTTAAGTTTTTAAATATTTAATGTCTAAATAGTTTTTGATTAATTTGATAGTTTGGATTCATAATTATAAAGCACAAGTTACGTAATCGAATAAGTGACAAATGGATGAATGATTGCTTGGTAACATATATTGAAAAAGATGTATTTGATAGTGTTTTTACTGATACTATCATAGAACATTTCAAAATATGAAAAATCATCTTGGACAATTATAATTTTCTTAAATATTTTTACTTTGAAGTATTAAATGAATGTATTGAATTTACATTTTCTTTAATTTAATGTTAAAACTTTTACTTTATGAATTTTAATATATTTATTTTTTAATTATGACACCACTCAAGAAAATTTTTTAATTTGTCCCTGCATGTGACAAATCCATGATCTTTACACGTGAGAGAAAGTATTGAAATATTGATAAAATAAATCTCGCATTTACTAATTTAGGGATATCATGAGAATTTAAATATAATAAAAACTTCTCAACCTTTACCAATTGATTTTAAATTGGATCATATCCTAAAATTTCAACAAACCATGCATAGTATGGATCAAGCCTCATGGTGGATGAAATCTAAACCTTAAACTAGAAAAAATCAAAATATTTACCTACGAAAGAGTCAAAACTTTGAGTGGTTTGATTTGGTTAGAGTCTGGTTTTCCTACAATAGAAGTGAAAAAAAAAATAGATATCGGATTTCAACAACCCTAAGCCCAAATAAGAAAAACCGAAAAAATTCTGATTTCAACAATAAAAATTCAAAACCAAAATAGCCCAATCAGATTTCAAGTTAGGAGGAGGAAGAAGAAGAAGAGACCAATGGCAATGCCCTCGGGTTAGAACAGAATGGGGGAGGGTTTCGACTGTTTGCTGAAGCGAAAATGGATAATAATGGTGATCAAATTTTTTACCCTTCAAGTAAGTGGAAAAGTGAGATTATACTGATTTTTAGTTGTAGTATGATTATCTTTGTTAAGTGTAATGTGATCGTAATGTAATGTTTCATTACATTGATTTTTTTCTTACCAAACATTATAAAATGTTGGTAAAATTATATAATTAATGACTACATTCGATTAAAGTTGTGGATTTAATTTTGTACAATAATTTGTAAGAAATAAGTCTTTATACTTTCAAAATTGATAATATCATTTCAATCATTAATGTCATTAAAAATTTTAATATCATTTCAATCATTAACGACATTAAAATTTTTTCTCTATTTATGCTGACATGATATTTGATTGTATAGATAACTTTGAATATAATGATGTGGTATTAAAATTGATGATGTGGCGTTCAATAATGATGTAATGATTATGTCCCTAAACAATAATCATTACATGATTATTAGATGTTATATTATTAGATTCAATACTATATCATCGTATATTTAAATATCACGTCAATAAAGTCAAATATTTAGTCAATATAGATAACGAAAAAATTTTAATATTATTAATCATTAAATAAACATTATCAATTTCAAAAAGTCTAAAAATATAATTTATATAAATTATTATATAAAAATTAAATATATTTCTTAAATAAAAAATAGAGATTAATCGCATAATTTCACTTAATATTTTCTTACCACTCACGTTGCAAGGAATGTTAATAACTGCTCTTATAGCAAACGTTGCCATTGTGTCAAGTAATCCAATCACATCGTTATAAGTAATCTCACTTCCTTAGGAAAAGTTGATCCTGATCACGTAAAAGTAAAGTCATTTTCACGTACTGAAAAAAGAAGCAAGCTACACCATTTTTAACCTATTATCGTTCCATTCTATAAATTCAAATATTCGCCATGCAAATTTGTCGCTTTGTTGTAATGCGCAATAAATCTATAATTAATTAGTAAATAAATCATCATTTAAATATTTAATTTAATGGTAATTGCATATATATATATTTATATGATCAAAGTTTCATTCCTCAAAATAAAAGAAAAAGTAAAAAGATAATAAAATTCAAATTTATCAGTTTATTTAAGGTGATGGGCCAAATTTATTCTCAATGTTTAATCAAGTATTGTAATTATAACATTATACTTTTAATTTGATTAAAAAATAGTAAAAAAATTAACTGCAACGAAAAGAGAGATTTTTTTTTACTTTTTATGAAATATTCATTTTAGTGTTATTTTTTTTAATCTTTTTAACCAAACTAAAAGTACATTGTTAAAATCATTACACTTGTCCAAATTTAGACTTCATTAATTGAAAAAATAAAGAGTAATAAGATTTGCATATAAAAACGGAGTCGTATGGCTTTTATGTTGGTGCATAGTAAATTTTGTCAAGGCTTGCTACACGTAAGATAGGATGATAATTAAAGGACGGTTAGGCCAGTGACCCAACAAATACAATATCGAAAACGATCACTAAAAAGGGCATTCCCATTTTATTAGCGGAACTATATCTTTTCTCCATTTGCGTTTTTAATTCCTTTAGCTTAGTTCCTATCTATGACATCCTATTAACTTTCAACATTTTTAGGTAATTTGATCATTAATAGTGATGTACACATTGTTTAATAAATAAAAAATAGATTATATAATACTTAAAAAAATTTTAAACTATTTAAAAAAATTTAAATAAGTTTAATTTTTTTACCTTATAACGATGGTTAATTATATATTATTAATTAAAATATTATTTATCATTTTTATATTATGTAACGTCGACGAGTCATGCTGACACGTTATAGTGGATGAAGATGTTGCATGTTAATGTAACATAATAATATGATCACATTTAATATCATGTCAATGTCATATGAGTATAAAATTATAAGTGACATTTGAACTAATTATTTTTAATCAACTATTAATTATGAAGATCTATTTAATGTAATATAAAAATATATAAGTTCGATTGAACGTAATTAAGAAATAAAGATTTATATGATTTTTTTGAATAGTTTAAGAATTTTTTAAAATATTATGTCAAAATAGGTTAGTGAATATAAAATAAAAGCAGGTCGTCGCAACCACTAAGAACATAATTTTGCAATAAAATTAAGAAGAAGATATCAAAATTAGGAAAGAAAAAGGAAAAAAAGAAAGAAGATTTGTAATTGCAAAGGAAGAAATGGGACAGAGAAGGAAGTGCCGGCCATTTGGTATGGTAGGCGAAAAAAGTGGTGAGGACCCCGAAAAAGGTCGGTCGCAGGCTTTACATGCTCATCCACACCTTTCGCAATAGAGCAAATCCAGCCTGAACATGGACAACCAAAAGTCTTTCTTATTTATTTACTTTTTGATTTTTTAAATAAGAAAAAGATTCTTTTAATCAATTAGAATGTTGTTTTTTTTTTTTTTATCAATTAGTGATGACAGCTTATTTTTACTTATGCATATAAAATCACCAACTAATTAAGTATTTGACTTGACAGGATTTCAGGATGCAAGGATTTGGACCGGAGACCATTTTCAATAAATTATCAATATTCATTCGCGCAAGTCATCTAATTTTAAGAAATAAATACAGTTTTGAATATTTTTATAATTATTATTCTATACATATCAATAATTGAGATTTTGAGCTCTACAAATGAGTTTACTAGATTATCAAGTATCATTTAATAATTATATTAATTGATTATAAAAAAATAAAATAAAATTGTGACATAAATTTAAATAAGCAAATATTTAATAATTTAAGAAGGAAAATATGCGCTATTCAAACAATAGTGGCAGCACAGCTACTCTACGAGTCTAAATGAAAAACTAGAATTGATTCAATTGAAGTTGGGCTGGAGTTGAAGCCTCACCAATCCAAAATAAAGATACATGTGGGTCATTTCAACTGCTTAACTTAAACCTGTGTCTGGCTTTCCTACTTCTGCTAGGTTGCCTGCCACCTTGCAGCTAGGAGGTTGGAAGCCCGAGTTGAACACCAAATGTAACACTAATTATCTTGCTGATGCTAGATGTGGCATCAGAAATGGAATTATTTCTTGTGTAGATATTGGATTAAAATGTTGTACCATTCATAAGCACGTAAAAAGGGGTTGATCCCAATGACTCATCTCAATTGATGGAACCGAGTCTTCAACTAGTCAATCAAAACGTGAGCAATTTGGCCCCAGTTATATATATATATTCATTTTATCTTCTGAGCCAAGTTGTCCCCCCGTGATCACTCGTCCTTGTACCACTGCATTTTGTATTTCTCTTTCTTGGCAATAATCCCATTTCATGGTTTCTCAATACTAAGCTGAAGCTGAGAGTGTGGTGCTCAGGCTGTAACTAACGGCTGGGGAAATTCTTTGCATCGTCCTACTTCATTCTACTGTGATGGTTTGTCGTGTTATTTAATAACTTGTATGCTTAAATTCATCTCTTTAATTCTTACTCTAGAAAGATGCATGGAATGGATTAAGGCCAATGCCGATATGTAGAAATAAGGTATAGGAAAGGAATATGAAGAACCCTTTATGGGATAATTAAACTTGTAAGAATTCTTAACCCCTTTTGCTGCTTTAGGAAGCATACTTAAAGCAGCAAAAGGGGTAGGGAATTAATACTCTACGTCATCTGGTTTCATGCCTCCCATGGAAGAAACACCCAAAGGTATCGATTTAAGTCATTTTTCATAGTTGGTTTCATTCCAACCTCACAATCAAGAAATCAAACACAAAAGTTGAACAGAGATATAATAACCCACAGTCGTGTTTCCCTCTGCCTAAAAGACAAATGGCTGAATCCCTCGCATTTACCATCGGTGAACAACTCTTGGAGAAACTACTAAATCTCCCGGAAAAATTAGGCACCGCCGCCTACCAAGAAATCTGCCTAGCATGGGGCATCAAAAGCGACTTGGAAAAGCTTAAAGGCACCTTAAGCACTGTCAAAGCGGTGCTCTTGGACGCCGAAGAAAAACAGACTCACAATCATGAGCTGCGGGAGTGGCTAGCAAAGCTCAAGAATGCCTATTATGAAGCAGAAGATGTGTTGGATGAATTCGAGGTTGAAGCATTGCGGAGGCAAGTCCTGAAACAGAGGAGCCTTGGAAGAAAGGTATGCCATTTCTTTTCACGCTCAAACCCTGTTGCATCTGCTTTTAGGATGGGCCATAAGATCAAAAGCATTAGAGAAAGGTTTGACGAAATTGCAGCTTTGAAAGTTAAATTTCATCTCGTCGAAAGAGATGGCCCTGATCATGAGGACAGCAGGAGTCTCCTGCAGATGAGGGAGAGCGACTCTTCGCTTGAACCGAATGTCGTTGGTCGAAATGAGGACAAAGAAAAAATAATAGAAATGTTAATGCATCCTACTGATGGGATTGGGGAGGCAGTCCCCGTCCTTCCCATCGTTGGAATCGCAGGTCTTGGGAAGACTGTCCTTGCAAAGTTGGTGTTCAACGATGAAAGGATCGATAAACATTTTCGACTGAAAATATGGGTGTGTGTATCAGAGGATTTTGATTTTAAGCAATTGATGATGAAAACCATTAAATCTGCTACAGGTGAAAATTGTAGTGACATGACTAAGGAACAATTGTATAAAGTTTTACGACGTTGTCTGGGTGGGAAAAGGTATTTGCTCATACTGGATGACGTCTGGAACGAAGAAATCAGAGATTGGATTGATCAAGCTTTGTTAATGGACAGAGTCAATGGAAGCAAAATCATAGTCACTACACGTAGTAACCGAGTTGCTGCAATTACAGGCACACTTCCCCAATACAACTTAAAAGATCTTCCTTACGAGGAATCATTGTCTTTGTTTCTCCAACACGCCTTCAAAAAGGGCAGTGAGAAACAACCTTTGAACCTCGTAAAAATTGGGGAGGAAATTGTTAAAAAATGCAAAGGGATTCCTTTAGCCGTGAAGACGCTAGCAAGCCAACTTTGCTTTGAAACTGCAGAGGATGAATGGAAACGAGTTAGAGACAATGAGATATGGGAGTTGGAGCAAGAGGGAAAGGGCATCTTTCCAGCCCTAAGGCTAAGCTATGACCGACTGCCTCCACATCTGAAGCGGTGCTTCGCTTATTGTTCTGTGTTTACAAAGGACTATGTAATTTCCAATATTCAAATGGTTTCATTTTGGGTGGCACTAGGTCTTCTTAAATCTTCAAAGGAGAATGAAGGGCTAGAAGCTGTTGGGAAACGATACTTGAGAGAGTTGTGGGCTAGATCTTTGTTTCAAGAATTCCAGGAAACACCTTTCTTGATTAGATTTAAAATGCATGACCTTTTACATGATTTTGCACAAAGGCTGGCAAAAGATGAGTGCTCCGTTGTGAAATCATGTAGCCAAGATTTGAGCCAAACAGTTAGACATTTGTCAATTGTTAACCCACATCTATTGCACCAAGGTGCTCCTAGGTTCTTAGATAAAGCTGGTCGTGTGCAAACACTTTTCTTTCCAAATATGGAAAAATTCAATAGTGTGTCATTCATTGAAGAATGTGTCTCAAGATGTTCTCGACTACGAGTGCTAGATTTGAGTGTGTCTAGCTTTGAGATACTGCCAAGAAATATAGGTAAGTGGAAGCATCTAAGGTATCTCAATCTAAGTGACAATATCAGCATCAAGAGACTTCCGAATTCTATCAGCAAGTTGCAGAGTTTGCAAACGTTGTTTCTTGCTGGATGCACGGCAATCGAAGAGCTGCCCCGAGGTATAAGGTACATGATTAGTCTCAGAATGTTGTTCATAACTACAAAACAGAGGGTTTTGCCAGAGAATGAAATAGGATGCCTCAAGTCTCTTCAGTTTTTGTCATTTTCTGAATGTGACAACTTGGAGTATTTGTTCCAAGGGATGCAAAATCTCACATCCCTTCGAACTATGTTGATTTTGTTGTGCCCAAGCTTGGTTTCATTGCCGCATGGCATCAAGTACCTGACTGCATTACAAGGTCTGGTGATTTGGGGCTGTGAAAAGCTCAGTCTTGATATGGAGTTGGAATTCGAAGGGAAACAAGATGGCAGCCTTCAGTCATTAGCAATCGGAGAACTACCAAAGTTAGTGGCATTGCCCAAGTGGCTTCTTCTAGGATCCACCAAGACTTTGCAGCAGTTGATCATCATGGGATGCGAGAATTTGACAGCATTACCAGACTGGTTCCAAGATGTCGCAGCCCTTCAATTGCTGAAGATTGCGGGATGCCCCAAACTATCATCCCTGCCAGATGGAATACAACACTTGACTTTCCTCAACCAATTGGCGATTCAAGCTTGTCCTACGTTGAGCAAAAGATGCAAACCAGGAATAGGTGAAGATTGGCCCAAGATTGCTCATGTTACTAAGATTGTGCTTGACGGCATTGAGATTTCACCTGCAAATGACCATTGTTAGGAGGTTAAAGTCAATCTTTCTCCATTTTGGGGTAGATATTATATGATTTTTTTTTCTTAATTTGGGTTTGAATTATATAAATGGAGGTAATTGTTTCTGATGTTTTCAGTTTAAGCATATATGTTTATACTATTCCATGCAACGTAAGTCTTTCTCCTTTTGTCTGTGCATATACTACTAGTTCATCCATATATGTTTTTCAAACTCAAGTTAGGTTTCAAGCAAAATTGTTTGTTTTATTAATTGGCAGGGGCAGGAGAGCTTGTTGTTCTGGAGTTCCCCGAGGAAGGGCGTGGACCCAAATATTTAATGTAATTTAATTACAATTTTACCTTTCTATTTGAAAAATGTTGGTGTATTACAATTTGTATTAACCAGTATGAATAAAACGTACAGGATATCTGTGTGCCTTTGTAAATTTTATGTACCCCGATGTAATATTTCACGAAGGGTATCCGAGCACCCACACCATGTTGTTGTCAGTAGTCCGTCTGATTTCATCCACTTGGCTTTTACAAAGAGCAGGATGCTTCTGTGGTCTGTTTTATTAAAATGTAATGTAAGATTTAATCTTTCTATTATAATTCACATAAATTGAGTAATTGTACTGTTAACTTTTAAAAATCCAACAAATTTCACATGAACACTAGTTAACGTCACATGTCAATGATCAATTCCTACCTCATCATCATTAATTAATGTCGCATAAAAAATTTAATGATAAAAACGATTAACAAATTCTAGATCTATACGAATTATAATAAAAACATTACATTTTATAACAACATTTTTTCTTGTCACTTCTCTGTAATTCTACGACGACAAAGAATTATAGACCATATACTCGAAATGCTCAATAAATGGTTAAGTGCTTACAGTTTGCATCAGTATCCTCTTTGATCTTTCACTCCTCTGGATATCGATGGAACTGCAGAATAACGATGATTTCCAACAACCTTTTTATTACAATTTTGAAGAAAAACAAAATTAAAACATAGCATAACAATTTGGAACATGGATGAGGGATAATAAAGTAGTAGAATGAGAAAAAGATCATTCCAAACTACAGTACCAAATTGCCTAATTGAATCATCCTTTCATATAACATAAGATTGCAATGGAAAATAATACTACTTGACACTGGAAGATTCAGTAAGGGAAAAGAGATTAGCATGCCATTTGTTTGATTTTCTTTCTTTCACTTCCAAAGTATGATCAACAACAACAACTACTACACACAAATAGCAAACCCAAATTATGAGCAGAAATTCAAAGCCTTTTATTTTTCTTTACTGATTTGAGGCTTTGCTTGGTTGGGAGGATGGGAAGGAGGAAGGAAAAACTGAAAAAGTTTTAATCCAATGGCTAAGCTACCAAATAGGAAGGTAATTATGAAACCTAACCATTATAGTAAAAACTATTCCATCCTTCCCCCTTTCCAGCCCTCCTTCGAAAAAGCTGTTCAACTGCAACACAAAAATAGACATGTATTTCAAGAGAACATTGTCAACAAATATAAAATTATTTATTGAAAAAGAAACAAGGGATACTTTGCTTAGCTCATATTACCCAATGGAATTTCTTATTATCAAACTTTATAACCACCTACATTGCAAGATTTGTAATTTGCATCCATTGTCCATACCATTTCTTAAGAGCTGGACATAACAAAACTATCTAATTCTCACAATAATTTTGTTTTTTTACAAATTATAGCATGAACTTGATGGAATTAGCTTTGAAAAATAGTATCAAGTCAGATAAGAGACATCCACTAACCTCTCTGTGTAAGTCCTATGGCCAGATATCCAAGAGAAAACCTTAGACCTTAACAAAACATTGAGAGATTAAGACATGAGGAACATCGCGCATGCACAAGATCACACATGACACATTTTTTTATAGAAAATTAAAGAAATTGTAACATATTTCTAGATGTTGTGTGCAGAGAGCAAATGTGGTTCCAGAATTCTAAAGAATGCTTTTAAACCTCTGTGCAATCATTGCATTTTAGCAGTTTAGACCCACAACCAACTGTTTTCTCACGGCTTTTCTTATTTACTATGAATAAAATGCTATTCATTCAAAGTGCTCTTGTCATGTGCCATGTTGGTTCTCCAACATCCATTAGAATTACCCTCATTAAAAGTTTTTTAATAAAATTCCCATATGTACATGACACCAAAATTCTTGTAGCGCCAACAAAGCATAGCTTTATATGACCTTAAGTGCAAGGTATGGGGCCAAAACGTTGAAATCAAAATCTACTAACCCAGTGACTGCAAAGTCTCATTCATCTTCTCTTTCTGCTGACACTTCTTCAACAATATAAGTATTCATTTTGGCTCAGAAAACCTCAGCCATGTAATAAAAGTATTCACCAAGTAGCAGAGATGAGGTTCATAACTGGAAGATATTCCAACACAGTTGTCCAAAACAACAGCTTGCAATCAAAGTTGAGAAGCATATAAGCTTTTCGCTCACATTTGCAGTGACTTCTAGTCTGCATTCATGAAAATGTGACATCAGATTAAGAAATGAACGCTAGCCATTCTATCCGGGTAAAATATTAGCAACTTTTCAATAGTCAATACCAATAAACCAGTAACATTACATAACAATCCTTTTATTTCTCATTTGAGGAAGTTTTAGCATGAATCATAGACAAAGTGATAACAGTACAGTTCATTTATAAGCATGGTGTTACCATAAGAGTTAACTTTTGCTAGGATTGTACTTTGACTACAAATATTTAAAAAGCAGTTCCCACTACAGGAAGTTAGGCACTTGATTAGATTGACTCATTGCAATTTAACAACATGATTTTACCTGTTACCTTCATGTCAGTCCTCAATTTTAGCACATGATTATATTTATAGCACTTTGGAAATTCAAATGAAGAATCAACTTTCTCATACAACTACTGATTTATTATCGATCAGGTCTCTTCATTCAAGATCATCCAAAATGAACAAACCATTCAATGCAAGCTACATTAGATTATCCAATCAAGATCTCCAAGTAAATTAATAAGGCTCCATTTAATTGTTACTTTCTTTACAACATGTTTTTTGTATCCTCAAAATGCGAGTAAACAAGAAGTAAATTATGTATATTTACCTTTTACCTCTGGAATAAAAAGAGTAAGTATCAAACTCAAAAACCAAACAAACAATCAGAACCAGAGCATAAAGAAAAGACAAAATCCACTAACCAATCTTACTGTTCCCCTCTTCTTTGTGCTTGTTCTTCTTCAACATCTTAGTCCTAGGCTTAACAGGCTTCAAAAACCCAGCTTGCAATCTCACCATCTCCCTCAATATCCCAATCAGAACCCCTTGAACCTCATTTCCATTAGGCTCAATGACCCCCAAGCACCTAGCCACAGCCTCCAAAGTGGTAACACACCCACCAAAGGGCTCTTTTCTTAAAATTAATTCACTATCATAAATACTCCCGCCCACCACACTCTCATCAACTCCATCTAAACAAACCCGTAGAGCAAAACCCTTCAAAACCCCTTCACTGGCCCCTACCATCTCCTTAGCATGCTTCCACGTGGCATCAAAAACAATTAAGAGGAGAGGGGTAGTTTGGTAATTGAGGAGGTTGGTGGATTTGAGTTGGGACAGTGTGACGGCGGGCGTGGAAGGGGAAGGAGGGAAGAGGTAGATGGCGGGGGGGGATTGGTTGGCAAGGTGGTGAGGGAGGAGGCGACGGGAAGAGATGGTAGTGGCGTTGAGGAGGGTTTTGGAGAGGAGTGGGGTTGTGTTGAGCTTGTGGCGGGACTCGTGAGGGTGGCGGATGATTAAAATTTTGGTTTTGGTTTGAAGTGGGGTGGTGAGGAGAACATGGCAGAGGCAGACTGGAAGTGGGCGGTCACACTGGGTGCATAGTTGGCGGCGTTGCGGCGGCGGTGACAGTGGTGGTGAGCTGGTAGCGATGGTTGGGTTGGTGTCGTGTTCTTGTTCTTCCATGAGCGGGCCGTGGAGTTGTCAACTTGGGATGCCTTCACGCAAAGACAAGAGAAATTCTTCTGTGACTAATGGGCGGGCGACCCACCAAGGCCTTCTAGCCTGGCCCATTGATTCGGTCTAGTTTTGGTTCATGAAGTAAATTTCCTGGCAGGCCGACTAAATAAAGTAATTCTTATTCCGATGAAATTTAAATTCAAATACTTACTATATGAATTTTATTATTTTCAAATAAAAATTAAAAACCTTGAAACCTTTGAAACAACGGAAAATGAGCATAAATATATCCTAAATAACATTAAATTATTCAATACCAAATTAAAAGAAAATAATACTAATGATTGAAATTAAATAGTTACTATTTGTCGCATTTTGATAAACAATTTTTAATCTTTAAACTTCATTGGAAGATGCTAAGTGGCCTCCTTTGCTAGTTAGAGAAAATGAAGCTGGTAGGATAAAGTCGGTCTAGCCCACGGCTACTCCTGGCCCGAAATGCTCAAACGATGTCAAGAGAGACTCAGCTCTAACTAGATATGGGTGAAGCTCTAGGTTAGGGAAGTAAGGTAGGAAAGAGGAAGAAGATAACCTCTGTTAGCCCTTGCCACCCAAAGGGGGCTGGCTGTCGGCACCACAAGTTAGAACAGAAGAATGAGTATGTGAAGGAAGAAAGGTTTGAATCCCACTATCAGCAACTTTTGTCAACATTATATATAATATTAATATATTATGTATAATCAGGTTTAAGATATCGAAAGAAATTAATATAATCAAGTTCGGAAAATAGTTATTCTAAAAGTGATGTCGGAAACTTACCCGAATTCAAAATAAGTACTCAACTCCTATGTGTTACATCCCCACTTGTCACCGATTAAAGTGGGCTCCAAGCCTTGGGCTTAAATGGGAGTCTGAGGCCACTCAAAGTGGGTTAAGTGTTTGGGACTGGAATTGGATTTTTATTCCTTAAGGATTCGTAGTATGAGATTTTGGCCCAGTAATGGCTCGTTTATCAAAATACAAATGCGACCTGCCTATGGCCTAGTGCTTTGGGCTTTGACAAAATTAACATATTCTCATATTGTTTATTATTTTATATTAATCATTGACAAAAATATACTAAAATATTCTTAAAAAACTCTAAATGAAATAATTTTTTAAATATATATATATATATTTATAGAACTTAATTAACTAAAATATTGAGAATTATATATCCAAATCCAAATAAAAAACCAAGTGTATAGAGTATAGCATACCCTCTTAGATGGCAATTCATGGTCAAAAGAAGAGAGAGTAGGAGAGACCATCAAACAGAGCGAGATGACGACTTTGGAATTACAGCAGCTAAATAGCTTGGACGCTTCTGACTTCAATCACACTCCCTGTTACTGGTTGTTTTTTCTCCCTGTGTTTCTTGCTTCCATTACTGAAACTCTTTCAATGTTTTGTGACTCATCCCTGGAAATTCAACTGACTGTGTTTTTTTTTTTTTTTTAGTGAGGAGAATGTGTATTTTCTTTGCAAGAAACTTTGCTCTAATGGGATAGCCGATGCTCAAGGGTCTGATCTTTTCGTCGTTTTCATTTCCAATGACAATAAACAGGCATGTACGTTTTCCATTTCCTTTTTGGGTTTTCATTTTTTCTTAGTTTTTTCGCTTGCGTTGGGATTGTTTCTTTAATTCAGATAATGGGATTTTCTTTTTCCTTTTGAAAAGCTCGAAATTTTATATCATACCCTGTTGAAGTTTCAAGGTGTTTCCTTGAAGAAAGAATGGGAAACCCATCTCTTATACTTTACAAAATTTATGATTATTGAACAATCTGTAA
The DNA here is from genome assembly GCF_000208745.1 of Theobroma cacao. Lineage (NCBI taxonomy): Eukaryota > Viridiplantae > Streptophyta > Magnoliopsida > Malvales > Malvaceae > Theobroma > Theobroma cacao. Next base: position 26,579,721 of record NC_030854.1, read on the forward strand.
AGTGTATTCTTGTAAATAATGCATTTTATTGTTGAGTAATAATTATTCCTTTCCTTTGTGAATCGGGGGCATTTTATGAAATGGCCTTTCAACAAATTGACAAGTGACCTTTTTGTTACAAGTCTAATTTGTAGTAGATTGGTTTCAGCGAAGAATTCTCTGGTTTATAGTTTTGGCAAATATTGTTGTGATGTTTTTGATAAAACTTTGTAGATTCCACTGTGGCATCAAAAGGCTAGCAATAGGGCAGATGGTGTAATCCTCTGGGATTACCATGCTATTTGCATTCAGGTGAGAGCTGAATCTTCAGTATTGCGAAATCAGTTGGCTTAACTGGTAAATTTGTTTCCATTCTCCTGAGCTCTTGGATCAGTTGATGAGTTGACTTATAATTCATGGTTGCCATTTGTCTCCTTTTAGAGAAAAAGAGATGGTGACACTCATTTAGTATGGGACTTGGATTCAAGTCTTCCCTTTCCTTGTCCTTTAGCTACGTATGTGTCTGAAACTGTCCGGCCATCTTTTCAGCTCTTTTCAGAATTTCAGAGGTAATGCTTAGTTTTTTGCTGCTAATGTTTGTATAGAATTACCTGTTGTTGTTGAGTACCTGGATTCGGCTTAAAAGTATTTGCTAATATTTTGTATTTGTGGAACACATATAAAGTTACCTGTCCTTTTTTGTCTTCTTTTGCCTTTTCAGCAAGAAATAATGTGATGATGAAACTGTTAAATCCATGCCTTTCCTTGTAAAACCTCCCATGGTTAATTGATATGCGCCTGAAGTATATAGGTTCTTCAATATATTTGGTGTTAGGATGATGTGCTTATAAAGAATTTGAAGCAAATTATCACACAGTATATATGCAGTTTTAGGAAATTCCTAGGAAGCTTCCTTAGACATATGACATCAAATAAAAGAGGCTCTCGGTCATCCCCAGCAGGGTGTAGATGAAATTTCAAATATAACTTAAACTTAAGAATGTTGATGTCACCAAGTTTTCTCTATGCCTATAGTCGCTTTGATTGATATTATTTTGATAATTATTTTGATTATATCATTATCTTTACCATTGTAATATAATGTGTTTCCAGTAATTAGATACTCTTCTAATTGTATAAGAAACATGCAAGTTGTCATTGGTAGTTCAAAGTCCTGTCTAACTCAACATGAAATGAAAACATTACCATTTGTAAATTGTCTTGCATTGAACTATAGAAGCATTCTGGTGAAGCTTTAAACTCTTCATTTATTGTGTAATTGCCCAATGTTGGAGCTTTTTGCAACATCATTAGAAACACATCTCATTTCTACCCTTTTCCAATTTGTTGTTCTAAATGAGCACAGAAAAATTGATGCCTCGTGTTCATTGATGTAGGATGTTCACAGTCTAAGCATGAATTCATGCATTTCTTCTGAGAAACTTCCCTTTTTTGTTACCCTCTTTTTTTTTTTCCTATCATCAGGTTTTTCCGGGTTGTGCATGCTCCAATATTCCTTCGTCACTTTGCATCTGATAGAAGACACATGAAAGATTCTGAAGGGAATTGGACCGCTCAACCTCCTACATATGAAACCATAGTTGCTGAAGGTACGTTGCTGGCAACCATATGCCAAGTATATACCTATCAATTGCACATCTGTTCTACTCCTATTGGGTTAACACTGCATAATTATCAAAATTTCCTCAGGTCTTGTCTATAATGTCTTATCTGGTTTTGGGGCATGTAGAAGATTAATTAGTCTCAGAGAGTAATCACTTTTGTCACAATATTTTACCAAGCTAAATCCCAAAGAGATTGGCTGCTTGTTGAGCCTTTCATCTGCTGTATTTTTCTTTTTGTTTTGCTCTTAGTCTCTTCCTATTTGTCTGTCTGCAGTTTTCGCTCTTGTAGTTCTGTATTTGTGAACTCCTTTCCCGTTGTTAGCAAATAATAATAAACTGCTAGTTGGGTACAATGGATTGACTGTGTTTAAACTGTAACTTTTTTAATGACCAGAAGAAATTCCTATGGGCTAGAAAGTGAGTTAATATGTAAACTGAGAATGCCTTTCTGCAAATTTTAGAGGTTTTGAAGACTTCAGATTCCAAACTTCCGTGAGCATGAGTGCATTGAGAGCTATTAGACTTCTGCTAGAGGAGTTTTCTGTTGGATCATACCAAAAATCAAATCACTTCTTACCTTTTAATGGATTATCCGAGGAAGAAAGATAATACACAAATTTCTGTAAATTGTTTATTGGCGTATACCTTGTTGACTCCATGTTCTCTGCAGTCCTTTCTTTCTCATGCATAGTTACTATTGTTGATGTTAGACTCTACACTGTTGATTAAAATTTTGATGTAGGATTAAACTCCGCTTTAAGGTATTGGAAGAATATGATTTATTCTAAGCAATTTCTATAAGGCTTTTACTTTAGGTTTTGTTTAACTCTTGTTGGCGATGTGCTTATGTAGATGGATCTGTGCACAACTTAAATGAGTACATTGAGATCCATGCTGCAGATGTGGGAAAAAACCTACCAGCTGATTTGACCAGTGCTGTTTATAGTCAGAAGCATGGTGTGGTTATTGGTGAAGCACAGCTTGAGGAATTCTTTTCTCAAATTTCTTGATTTGGTGGATATTTTTAGCTAGTAGAAGCCAACAACTGGCACGTTTGATGCATCATCTTCAATACTTAGAACAGCCACTGTACGAATGTGTTTTGATAGCTGTATGTGTTGTGTGCACCAGACTGCAAAAATGACGGCGAGCAAACTTGATGGAATATTGTTCATATATATTATATACAAGATGGAGTAATCTTACTTCATTTCATTTTCCATTGGAATGAAATAATTTTTGGTCTTTGGTAAGTGCATTGTTAACTCTTTGTTGGACAGTCTAATAGTTGTTCTTCCTTCGGCTCTTTCCCAGCGAATCAATCCTTGCCCCATGGCATTATTATTATTTGCAACTCCAATGGGTGGATAGCATTCAAGAAGGCTAGGTAGAATCGAGTATCCTGAGCTCTATGGCTTCCCACCTCGGGGGTATTTGACTCTTAGTCATAAGCCTTGAGGTTTACTTGTGAATTGTGATGTTTCTTGATGGCTGATGGGGTATGATAGCAATAATAAGGAATAATGAATTTAACATAAAGAAATTCTACAACAATTTTGTGCCTGATGCACGTTCTAGTTAGATGGATCATCAACACGAAGATGCACAAGTCCTACATGTTAGAAACCTCTCAATCAAATATTTTAGATCAAATCAATATCTTCCCATTTCTATAATACATGGGACGTTCATTTTTATTTAGTCAATACTTGAAAAAATGAATAATGCATAATAATAATTATTATCCTCAACACATCAAACAATGATGCAGGCCTAGTCCTTGCATACATATTTCACATCACAAATGAAATATGAAAGGCATGTACCTAATGCCGTTAACTGGCAAGTAGTCTTAGTTGGTGGTTCTTGCCAGCAAAGGCTGTATCCCCGTGGGACTGCCTAGCCATTCCCATTCAAATAGCAGCAGTAATCCAAACACCGGTAGTGAAGAACTTCTGAAAAAAGATGGTGACTACACTGTGGACGGGCAGGCCTGATTTAGATTTCATCCTCGCCATCTGAAAGCAAAAATTCTTGTATTTGCTCCCTAGAAACAGGAACGGAGAAAAGGAAAGTTAAAAAATTTAAAGAGGTAATATGATGCTACCTTGTATAACTGCATAAAAACTATTTGTACATGCACCATGAACAGGAAAGCCATGATTTCTGGCAACTATTACAGAAAAGTTTTTGCAGTAGAATAGTACAAGTAAACATGTGCACGATAGACAATGTTTGCGTACACATTGGACACATATATGTGTACATTAGTTGAAGATGATGGATCAATAATCTGATATTTGTATGAAATGTATGTATTTATGAATATTTAAGTTCTCACCTTAACAAACTAAAATCCCCTCGATCACCATGCTTTGCTCTGGTAATCAAAGGCTGGGGTAGGAGGGAAACAAATTGCTCCATCAATGAGGGTTCTTTAGGAATTATCTGAAACTGGCAACTTGAACAAGCAGCAGCAGCAAAAATATCTGAATTTTCGTTACTTTGAAGACTTCTCAAACTTGATGAGAAGTTTGATTTATTGAGTGGACTATTGCAAATAGGACAAAATGACTCTGAAGAGAGAGATCCATTAGGCTTGATACTATGTCTCTTTTGACGTCTACGAGTTGCCAACGGAACACTAGAGTCATGGATATCTGGAATCCTATTAAAGTGAAATGGAGTGAGCTTTCCAGCTGTTCGTACAATCGTGCACTCTCGAGAAGGATTTTCTTCCTGAAAAAAAGCATTTTAAATAAGGAACTTGCAGGAACTTCAAGAAAAAAAAAACTGGCAGCTGGCCACACTTTTTTAATGTCTAACAATTACCAACAGGAATTTTCTTTCCAAGCAAAATAAGCTCCTGTATAGCATATAACTTAAACAGGTTAAAAGAACACCTCCTTCGTGGTTTGAAGAGCAAAGGTAAGATTGAACTGCTCAATGAGGCACAGCACCTTGCCTACCCACAAGCCCTCCCAACCCCAAGGAGGAAGACAACAGCAAGACTCCCTATGCACAGAATATGCCCCCAAAAGACACTAAAAGTAGCAAATACTGAATAAAAGAATGTGAAAACTCCAAGAAATTCTACCTGCAGTACTTTAACAAATGATGATACCAAGCCATTGATACTGGAGCATGGACCATTAAGCAACTCCACTATCTTGAGTCTGCCCTGCCAGAATGAGTTCAGGCCAGTCATTCAGTTATAGAGAAACTGATTAGTCAGGTGTATCATAGATATATTTCCATGAAACTATATGGTTGCCACATAATGGATAAATAAAAAGAATAAATCAGATTAATTCAGAACGTTCAACTAATAGTTATATATGCACAAAAGAAATTCATTTATGAAAGTAAAAGATGAGGTTACAAACCCATCAAGGCTGCAAAGGGTGTTGAGCTCTTGTGCAGGACAATCACGGAGAGGAAGCACAACAGGGACCTGCCATCTTGAATCAACGTACTGTATGTCTGCAGATAACGAATAGCCCTGACCCTGAAAAGGCCAAGGTGATCAAATAAGATAGGTAGTGAATTATAATGAGAACTTAAAGAGCAAGAAATTATGAATAAATATCAAGGATAACCAATGAGGGGGGAGGGGTGGGCTATGCGACTAGTGCTCCCTGGTATGCTTATTTCACCCCTGGGTAACTGCACTAAGATATATTATTTTTACTAACCATATAAAGTATAAAATTAATTTATTAGGAAGAGAAAATGGCCCTTCAAACCTCTTCAAGTTATATTTTTGTTTGCAGTTCCTAGCACAATGACCTCTATCTCATGCATGTTTCTCACTCTAACCTCATAAAACTAGCACAGATGACTAATGAGTTAGGAATAAAAGCACAAAAACTTCTAATTTCTAAAATATGTTCAAAGATGAACAATTACACTTGTTGTGTTAGACGTTGCTCCAATTGAAAGCAACTCCTCTAGTCTACCTAGCAAATTGCCACTTCACATTCTACATCACAATGGGTTACCAGTTTAAGATTTTGACCTGGGACCAACCTCAAAACTCCTTCAGACAACAGACAACCCCTTCACAACTTGAGCTGAAGACCAACAGCTAAATGTTATCATATTGATAGAATGAATTAGTTGTTTTCACCATAGACAATAGAAGTAGCTTTTTTCCAATAAAAGACCAATTTACCTTCACCGTGGCAGAAATGACATGGCAAGCAATCCTTGATGTGCACGATCCTAGCACAACTCTAGTGTACCTATTTTGAGAAGCAACCTACAACAAATACATTAATCAATCCTCCATCTCTTTCTCCCCATATTCACAGTTCAAACATAAAATTTAGAGCCAAACCCTTTGCAAGGACAACATCCGCAGATGTATGAGAAGATCTTCTTTCCCAGTAACATCACTGACAGCATCTAATAACTTCTTCATTCTCTCCTTACCATCAATATTATCTGAAGAGAAAATATTCTCAATTGGAACAACATACAACTCCTTTTCCGGTGGGGCTAAATTCGACACAATTGATCTAATATCCTCAATTGCCTTCTCAGCGTCTTGAGAAGCAAATGAATGAATAGAACTTTCATCAATAAATGCAACTCCAACACCAAAAACTGGCAATGACCTATCTTTACTTGCATCAAAATTCGTCTGTGCTCTACATTGTATCTCATGTACAAATTGCAAAACCACCCTAAAATCCCAACAAACATAAATAAACATTCTTAGAAAACATGTTCCAAATTGTTAACACATATATATTAAAAAAAAAACCAGAGAGAAAAACCTGGAGGAAGGGCCACCAGAGAAAGCGACGAGAACTTTGTCTGAAGGAGTAATCATAGCGTTATAACTAACAGCCTGCTTGAACTTTCCGTACAAATTGGTCTTAAAGCAATCCTTGCAAAATCTGGCATCATCCCCACCGATGCCGCAGCAAACGGGTTCGTTGGACTTGCACTTCACGCACAGATTTTGGTGAGTGGTGGCGCTTCCATTTATTCCTCCTCTTGTCGTTGGTTGTCGCTGTTCCTCCTCAACCTCGTACTCTTTGTAGCAACCGGACGAATTGCACGTCGCCGAATTGCACGCCATCACTCACTTTTTTGTTCTGCCCTGTTTTCGTCAATCACCGTAGCTTTGTCCTTGGTAGGGTTTAAGGACTTCGCTTAAGTATAAAAAATAAAAAAAAAATTAATTTTGTACTTTCAGCTGGTTCTAATTACCGAACTACCCTTATTTCGCTGTAAAAAAAAAAAAAAAGAACTTTCTAGCACTAAGCCCTCGCAGTTCAGCCACTTTCGCTCCTCGAACGAAAACTATCGCTTCTCTGGTGGAACGTATCGCCGTCGTGGCCGGCCACCGCTTTGATAAGGTACCGGAAGCCATCTTTGTTTTTTTTTTCATTCTTTCATGTATGACTTTATATTAGTTTTTGTGTTTTTTTTTACCTCAAGTTCAAGAGGGCTTTTTTTTTTTTTCTTTTTTAAGAATCACTCCGACAAGAACACAACCGAAACCACACCTAACTATTTAATCCCCTCCACCGTTTTGGAGACCCCTTTCTCAAGTTTCAGTGGGTTTTAACTGGGTATTTCATCTTTTGCTTCTTTGTGTGGTGGGTCTTTGTTTCTACTTTGTTTATTGCTTTCATTCTCATTTGCATGAATGTATATTCAAATGTTGAGTCTGAGTATTACATTTTACCGATTATGCTAATTTAATAGAACTTAGAATTATTTTTATAGAAAATTATGGTAAAATTAGAACAAATATTCCCGGTGTTTTCATATTCTCTTTTTTGCATAAAGCTGTTTTTTTGGCTTGTTGTTTTGTAATGAAGAACGTTTTGTGTAGAAAACTATGGGAAACAACATTTGATAATTATCCTAAATGTTTCTCCCCTTTTTTGATCAAAAGCAAATACAGTGAGGATGGGATTACCAAATGCAAGTGGGGACTTGTCAACGGAAGTGGAGGTAGATGCTTTCAGACGCCTCTTTCCTCTTCGTTTCTATGAGAAACATCTTTCAGAATCTATACGCCCTGATGCTCGGCCACTTGGAAGAGCAAGAGATACCACTATTGCCCTTGGTTAGTCAAGAAAAAGAAAAACCGTCTTTGAACTGGTCTGTGGCATGATTTTTCTTCATACTTGAATCTGATTTCTTTAAATCTCTAGGGGCTGTGGCATCTGCTAATGGTTCAGCACTTGCAAAGATTGGCTCAACTGTAAGTTTCTCACTTTCTCTCGATACATACAGCTTTATATTGGCGAGCAGTCAAAGCCTGGAGTTTAATGATTTGTTCCTTGCAATCCATAGACAATGTTGGCTGCTATCAAAATGGAGGTCATGACCCCCTCAACAGAAACACCAGACGAGGGTTGTGTAGGTTAGTTGCCATAAGCGGCATGCTTTCTTGTCTCTCTTTCTCTTTCTTAAAACATATCTCTTCTCTTTCACATTTTATTGTAATATTTCTTTTTCTCAATTTTCAGCTATCGATTTCCACATGCCTCCAATTTGTTCTCCAATTGTTAGGCCTGGCAGACCGGCTGAGGCAGCACCAGTTGTGTCAAAGCAGTTATCTGACACTATTTTAAGGCATGCCAATTTATTTTTTTTAATTGTGTATCGCTGCTGAGGTGCACTCTACTTAAGTCTTTTCAATTTATATTTAGTTGTGATTTTTGTTTGTTCTCTAAATTATCTCAAATGAAGAGGCTATAATTTACTATTTTCCCCTTCTATAACTTATTTTCTTCTTCACATGCATATTTACATTTGATTATTTATGTAGTTAACTAGGTATCAGCCTTGAATTTGAAACTCGAGTTCTCCTTTGTGTGGCTTTGTACTTGCTGAAGCACGCTGCTCAATTATTTGTCTTAATTTGTTGGTGGTTTCTTTTTCGTTGATGCTCCATACTCTTAAACTATGTTCTGTTTCAAAATCTTCCACCTTGATTCGATGTTTGGCACTTATGTTCTCAAACAACTCCTCACACGTGTAATTTCAGTTCTGGCATGATTAGTCTGAAGGAACTTTGCTTGGTTAGTGGAAAAGCTGCTTGGATGGCATATTTGGTAGGTGGTTGTGGTTTAAAATGTCTTCATTGTCCATCTTAGGACTTTCAAATTTATTTAAGACCTCAGTCTGGCATCTGGTGTTATACAAGTTAATATCAAAATTCAGGCAGTGTCATAGTGCCTTTGTTCTCCTTGAATAAAAAAGTGACATAGTCTTCTGCTCTTGCAGGACATATACTGCTTGGATGCTGATGGTGCTCTTTTTGACACTGCATTACTCTCAGCAGTTGCTGCTTTTTCTCATTGTAAGAATTTCGCACTTTTCCGTCATATATTTCAATAGCAACCAACTAATGGCTCTAAACATAACAATACTTGCTCAAAACAACCAACCCTTCCCAAGGAAATAAAATTGAAACATAAGGCAAAGAAAGTTTGCACTGGTGAAAGGCCTTTGTTAAAGATGAAAAAGTTATGCATCACATGAGGAATTCCTCCAAGGTAAGGCGAAATAAAAGTAGCATATGAGCCTTTATTTATCAAGAGTGCATGGTTCTGAGCTGACAGAACACTCTTGAAACAGAAGGCTCCTTTTCTGCCTGTTCTTGTTAAGGATTTTTGTGATAAATTACAAAAAAGCTACATCCACCAGATGAATTAGCATAAGTCCCCAAAATGTTGCTTGATTTTGTTTCAGGGCCAACATTTGGAGCATCATACATTGTTCATTAGTGTGTTTGAGGATCTTGTGTTCTATATACAAATTACTTTCTATGGTTGTGACATAGGATGGGCTTTCTACAATTTTTAGATCAGATGATTTGGAAATGAATTTCATTTATTAGCAGAAAATGTTCAAGTTGGCTTCTGAGGGGAATATTTTACAGATGTGTCAATCGGGCCAATATTCTATTACAAGGCTTGTCATCTAAAAAACTCTTTCTAGTGGTAGTTTATATTTTATTGACAAATGTTTACTTAATGATTAATTCATGTATTCAATAATTTTTTCTATTGGTATTTCCCTATGTGTTTCTGTATAGACAAACAGGGAGGTTTAATAATGTTTCTATTGAATTAGCCCCACTCTTTGATCTTTACATTTCTAAGCCATTTTAAATCAAAACTTGGTGAATCCATATCCATATGCAGAATCTGGGGAAAAAGAATATGCTTGCTGACAATTTGCTTCCTGCATGAATAGGTGCATTAGCAGGGTGACTGTCTGTAAACCTTGCTGCAAAACAAGGGTAATTAAGACTTCAGGATTTAAAATATGAAGCAAGGTCAACTATCTGCTAGGCCTGCAATTTTCAGTCCATTTAATTAGAAGTTTCAAACTTGACACTTTTTTTTTTTGAAAAGCAAATTTGACACTTATATAATTCTTGCCCATCTTGATATCCCATGCAAAGCTTTTCTATATCTTCAGATCTTGATATTCTCTTTGCAGCTACACTGTTGGCGAATAGATTGGTTTTGGAGTGTCTAATACTTTGGTTTTTATTCCTTACTCTCTGTATTTACTTATTATTCTAGAGCGAGGTGTATTCTGTTTTTGTGTTGGACTCTGATATACTTTTGATTCAACTCGGGCTCTTATAAACAATTATTCTGTAACTATAGTCTAATTGCTTTATTTTTATGAAAATTTTCTATCTTACAGTGGAAATCCCAGTAGTTTCTCTCAATGATGATGGAAAAATAGTTCTTTTGTCTGAGGAACAAGAAGGAATGTCAGAAAGGGAGCCAGTCAATAGGGAGAAGAGAAAACTTACTCTATGCAGCATTCCATTCTCATTGACATGTATACTTCACAAGAATTACATTCTGGCAGATCCGACTGCAGAGGAAGAATCTATTATGGAAACTCTGGTAACTATAGTCTTAGATTCATCTAGTCAACTTGTGTCGCTCTATAAACCGGGTGGACCAGTTCTTGCATATACATCAGCTATCCAGGTCAGTTCAATTTTAAGTCGTGGTGGCACTAAAATGTTTAATTAAATGCAAATTATTTGGCAATGCTTTAGCAGCATAAGGAATTTAAGTTTGTGTTTTTATGATGGGATAGCTTTAACAGAAATGTTAGACCTAAAGGACATTTCTTTATATGAGGAAAATAGTGTATATGAATGTGGGTTGACATGTTCATGGTTGTAATAAAGCTTTTGGCTTCTGTCAGTATTTCAAGCCCTTGGAGAGCAATTCTCATAATAATAGAAAAAAAATTTCAGATTTGTTGGTGTTCTGAAGCATTTTCAGTATGATATGCATCTGCATACCCTATTGAAATTCTAAAAAATTTATGGGCTAAAAGCTGGTATGGAAATTGCTTCTGTTGTTGCAGGATTGCATTGCCATAACACGGCAAAGAGTGAAGGAACTTCAGAAGATTCTAGAGGAAGCCATTTCTGTAATGGAGGTTGACTAATCTTGGTTTTTACTCATTTAAGGGTTTTGTCAGTCAATTTGTGCAGTTTAATGGTAGTGATTCTCATTTTAAATTATCATTGTTCATTCTATTGTGTTTGTTTAGTGACATTACTGGTTCAGGACAGATTTTGGGAGAGAGAGTGTAATGAATCAATTCTGATACGTAAGTGGAAAATTTTGTTTATTGCCTTTTGATATCTATTGATACGCTTTCCGAGAGGGATAGAACATGACTAGTGGACTGATGCTTTGATAACTTTAGTGCTGTGAATGAAGGCCACCCTGATCTTGTGGTAATTGTAACAGTGTACCCTATGTGACTTAACGCAGACCCTTTGCAAACTTGCAATTAATTTTTTTGTATATAGTTAGAATTGTTTTTTTATGTTGATTAAATCTCCTTCAACGGAAAGGTCCAAACTGTTTGGTTTGGCTTAATGGAATGTGTCTCAGAGAGCCGTTTCTGACTAGATTCCAACTGGATTCTCTCAACCTTGAACTGACAAGTTGTGCGCCAGCCGTGTTTCAATTTTTGGTCGGGGACGAGGTAGCTCTGGACTCTGGTGGCGGCTGCAAGGGCTGCCATTCCACCCATTCCAACCTCAGTTTTCTTTGTCCCTCTGAAGCAACCTTTTCTCCTCATAAGGAAATCAATGGAGAACAGAACCTAAAATCCAGCTTGCTATGGCAATCCCGAGGGCCCCAAAAATCTCTTTCCCCTGGACTTGTTGTCAAAGAATTTCGTATCTTTTTCTTAGTGGGTTCTGTTGTTTTATTAACAAGCAACAATTAAAGGTGCCTCTTTAATTCACGGTATTGGGAATGATCACATTACTTACCATCCACTATTACATCTAATGTGAGGATATTGTCATGAACACTATCATAGCTAGTGCCCTAACCCTGAGGATATTGTTATGAATACCTAGGGGGAGGGGTCGTGGTTTCCTCACTCTAGGGGCTTTGATGTTTGAGGAACAACTTGTTGAATCTTGGCTTGTGTTATTGGATTGGTTGCGTTCAGTTAGAAGAAAATGTAAGTTTGTGTAACCTGAGAGATTGATTAACAGGGCACTCACAGAATAATAATTTTTCATGCTGCGTGAATAGGGGGAGAGATTACTCCAACTCCAATGGTGGGAATATTTTTATATAAGGTAAAATAGCTTCACTTTTTTAAATTTTAGTTAAAATTTTAAACGAATTTATTAATTTTTTTAATGAATATTTCATTTCAAAAATACAAACACCCAGGTAATAAAAATTTAAAAAATACTAAAATATCATTTTATATTAATTTTAAAAATTATTATTATATTTTTAAAAAAAATTAAAAAAAGAGCACCAATTCCAAGAAAAGGAAGCACCAGGTGCTCTCTTATCGAGGCTCCCTAGGGAAGCTTCGATGCTCCCTTGCTGAGGATTTTTTTTTAATTAATAAAAAAAATTATATAATAATAATTACAAAAATTAATTAAAAATAAAATTATCTTTTCATTTGTAACATATCAGTAAATTGATAAAAATATTAACAAATTTATATGTTTAAAGAAAAATATTTTGTTAAAATAAAATATTTATTTTAAAAATTAATAATTTTTCTGTAATTATTTTAAAAATTTAGGGTAAGATATTTTACCCTTTTATATATGGTTATCAATACGGATGAGTTGAAATCGTTCATCGATATCTGATTGACAATCGCTAGTGAAGTTTGACAATAAAAGCAAGGTGAAACGTAGGTTGGAGGTGTGGCCTGTTGTAGGCCATAAATACATCTGGAGAAAACAGCGACGGGTGACGGGACCACACCCTTTACGTACGGACCTCTGGGCTTATGCTCTAGGTGTTAATGTAAGTGTTGTCCTTCCATGTTCATTGATTTTTGCATTTTAAAAGATTCAAGGATGTTACAAGTGCTATTCATACAAATCCATATTTTCCATTTATAAAAACAAAATTTGCACTTTGTAAATTCAAGATATCTTTAACTGTGCAAAGAATATTATGTCTGAGTCTAACAGTATGTACCTGTTGCAGGAAAATAATGATCATTTCTCTTTACTCGAAACTTATTCAAATATAATGCCAAATAGAATAAAAATTATAATAAATTAATTTTTAATCACAAAACCAAAAATCATGCTTGAATGGTAATTTTAAAGCACAATCACACCTTTAAATCTGGACATAATTCTTATTTTTCATTGCTTTTCCCGATGACCAGAGCCCAAAAAATAAGAATTTAAATGGTTTGGATTGTCGATATTTCTGCTGAAAGGCTACATATTATTAGTGAATTGAAGGGCTTTCTTTTCTTCTTTTTTTAGTTTAATTAAGACATTGATGGGAGACTTAGAGTTGAATGAAGAAGTGCAGATAGGACCAGAAGTAGGTACATGTCACTTGGCAAAAAGCTGTGAGACCTGGTCCCATTCACATCACCACATAAAAAGAAAAAAAAATCAGTTGCTTTTCACTGAGAAACACAAGCTCAATTATGAAAATCTTTTCACAAGCCAGGAAGAGGAAGACAGTCTGAGAAAAATCTTGTCAATATCTCTTCTCTCTCGTTATCCACCCTCGGCCTTCCCTTGTAGCACTTTTCGAAATCCAACTCAACCAATCACAATTCAGGAAACTCCATCACCGCAACCCCAAAAGATAGATAAGTTAGACACCCCCATTTTCTCTCTCTGTCCCCCTCCCTCCTTGCTGAGAACCGACCTCGAAACAAACTCATCCTCACAAATAGCTCCAATTGCAACCCTCGTAAACCCACATGCCACGTGTTCCTTTCTCCCACCACTAACCATAAAAACTAACCATATTTCAATTCTCAAAATTCCGCTGTCCACAGAAAAAAATATAAAACCAGCGAAGCTTTCAGCACCCAAACGAAAGAAACAGGGAGAAGAGGCAGAAGCTGAAGCGGCAACACCCCAAAATCCCAAACAGAAACAGGAGCAGAGAGACAGGCTGAGAAATTCATATGTTTTGTTCACTATTCTCTTCTCTGTCTTGTCGTTGCTCTTTTTCTTCTTCGTTTCTCCTAGTAAAGCAGATTGCTCTGTTTTAGTTGCTACAGAGTATCCCCAACAATGGCTTCTTTAGTGTCTTCACCCTTCACTCTGCCGTCTTCCAAGCCTGACCAAATTTCTTCTCTTTCTCAAAAACACTTCTTTCTTCACTCATTTCTTCCCAAGAAAACCAACAACCAGCCCAACTCAAAATCTTCCTTGAAAGTAAAATGTGCAGTAACTGGCAATGGCCTTTTCACTCAAACAACACCAGAAGTTCGTAGAATTGTGCCAGAAAAGAAAGACAATCTCCCCACTGTCAAAATTGTCTACGTTGTCCTGGAAGCTCAGTACCAGTCTTCCCTTTCGAATGCAGTCCAGTCCTTGAACCAAACTTCCAACTTTGCTTTATTTGAAGTTGTTGGTTACTTGGTTGAGGAGCTTAGAGATGAAAGTACTTATAAAACCTTCTGTAAAGATCTCGAAGATGCGAATATCTTTATTGGGTCTTTGATTTTTGTTGAGGAGCTTGCATTGAAAGTAAAGGCTGCTGTGGAGAAAGAAAGGGATAGGCTTGATGCTGTTTTGGTGTTCCCTTCAATGCCTGAAGTAATGAGGCTAAACAAGTTGGGTTCTTTTAGTATGTCACAGCTTGGTCAATCAAAGAGTCCATTTTTTAAGTTATTCAAGAGAAAGAAGCAAGGAGCAGGTTTTGCTGATAGTATGTTGAAGCTTGTAAGGACATTGCCTAAGGTTTTGAAATACTTGCCTAGTGATAAGGCACAAGATGCTAGGCTTTACATATTGAGTCTTCAGTTTTGGCTTGGTGGTTCACCTGATAATCTTCAGAATTTCTTGAAAATGATATCAGGCTCTTATGTGCCAGCACTCAAAGGGACAAAGATTGACTATTCAGATCCAGTTTTGTTCTTGGACAGTGGGATTTGGCACCCAATAGCTCCTTCTATGTATGATGACGTGAAGGAGTATTTGAATTGGTATGGTACCAGGAGGGATGTTAATGAGAAGCTTAGGGGGCCTAATGCACCAGTAATTGGATTGGTTTTGCAAAGGAGTCATATTGTTACTGGTGATGAGAGCCACTATGTAGCTGTGATTATGGAGTTAGAGGCAAGAGGGGCAAAAGTGATACCAATTTTTGCTGGTGGACTTGATTTTTCTGGACCAGTTGAGAGGTTCTTGATCGATCCAGTTACCAAGAAGCCAATGGTGAACTCGGTGGTGTCATTAACCGGCTTTGCTCTCGTTGGGGGACCTGCTAGGCAGGACCATCCAAGGGCTGTTGAGGCACTGATGAAGCTGGATGTTCCTTACATTGTTGCACTGCCTTTGGTTTTTCAAACAACGGAGGAGTGGCTAAACAGTACTTTGGGGCTACATCCCATTCAAGTAGCTCTGCAAGTGGCACTTCCAGAGTTGGATGGAGGCATGGAGCCTATCGTTTTTGCCGGCCGTGACCCTAGAACAGGCAAGTGAAGTGACCCACTTTAGAATGACTCTTATTTAATGATTTATTTTGCCTTTTTTTTAATTGTCATAACTTGTTTGGTTTGCGTACTTAAATTCTTGTTGATACTGTACAATACATTTAGATGAAGATAAAAAGAGGATTTTTTCCTCCTTTTGGAATTTAGACAAGTGCCTAAAATTTGGTGTTCGAGCTATGCCTTTATCTGCTATGCTTTTATTACACTAGTTGTGCCATGTTGTCTGTTGCTTTATCTTAGGAGGCCTCTTTGTTGCTGTCGCATCCTCCACTTACAGTTATTTTCTGTCTCATATATGGCTTTGGACTCAAGTAAATATTGCTTTCAGAGTTAAGTAAAATCGTGTTTTAACTGCAGGGAAATCACACGCTCTTCACAAGAGGGTGGAGCAGCTCTGCACCCGAGCAATCAAGTGGGCTGAACTGAAAAGGAAATCCAAGGTATTTGCTTTTACGCTACATAAATTTCCAATCTATACACATTATATGGCTTCTATTGTTTTCCAAGAGATCATAGATGTAAAATAATTAACCAAAAGGCTTAAATTAACAGCAAAAGTTTTGAGTCTACAGAACATATATGTGTAATGACTGATGATAATGTCTATGTAATCTATTTTAGATAATACAGAACATATATGTGTAATGACTAATGATGATGTCTATGTAATCTATTTAAGATACTATCGCTTACTAGTTAAATCTACTTGTCAAACCTTTAATAATGGAGTTTTTTTCTCACATTTACCTAAAAATGACCTTCAATAAACAATATAGGTGTATAAAATCTTAAATTAGTCATGATTGCCATTTCATCAATCACTTGTTTACAATATGTGTTTGATGGTGATTATGATGATTGAAACTAAAATATCCTTTTTCTTTCTCCACATTCTATGACACACAACTTTATAAAACTTGAGAATATGCTGTTGATTTATTTGATTGGCCTTCTAGACCTTATTAATGTTGCTGGTTTCCTTATATTTCTGTTAGCACATCCCTGCTCTTTTTGGAGTTTTTATGATAAGTGTATGATCGTTGCAGACTCAGAAGAAGTTGGCAATCACTGTATTCAGCTTCCCTCCCGACAAAGGAAATGTTGGCACAGCCGCCTACCTTAATGTTTTTGCCTCCATCTATTCAGTTCTGAAAGACCTAGAGAAAGATGGTTACAATGTTGAAGGCCTTCCAGAGACTGCTGAAGCTTTAATTGAAGATGTAATACATGACAAGGAGGCACAATTTAACAGCCCTAATCTGAACGTTGCTTATAAAATGAGTGTCCGCGAGTACCAAGGCCTTACTCCCTATGCTACTGCTTTGGAGGAAAACTGGGGTAAACCTCCTGGAAATTTGAATTCTGATGGAGAGAATCTTTTGGTATATGGAAAGCAGTATGGTAATGTCTTCATTGGAGTCCAGCCTACTTTTGGTTATGAGGGTGATCCTATGCGGCTGCTTTTCTCCAAATCAGCTAGCCCACATCATGGATTTGCAGCATATTACTCCTTTGTTGAGAAGATTTTCAAAGCTGATGCTGTTCTTCATTTTGGTACTCATGGATCACTTGAATTTATGCCTGGAAAACAGGTGGGAATGAGTGATGTTTGTTACCCTGATAGTCTTATTGGGAATATTCCCAATGTTTATTACTATGCTGCTAACAACCCATCTGAAGCTACCATAGCCAAGCGCCGTAGTTATGCTAATACCATTAGCTATCTGACTCCTCCAGCTGAAAATGCTGGGCTTTACAAGGGACTCAAGCAATTAAGTGAACTCATCTCCTCATACCAGTCCCTTAAAGACTCAGGTCGTGGGCAACAAATAGTTAATTCAATTATCAGCACAGCTAAACAATGCAATCTTGACAAAGATGTGCAACTTCCTGACGAGGGAGAGGAAATTTCAGCAAAAGAACGGGATCTTGTGGTTGGAAAAGTATATTCCAAGATCATGGAGATTGAGTCCCGACTTTTGCCATGCGGGCTTCATGTCATTGGTGAGCCGCCATCTGCCATGGAAGCAGTTGCAACATTGGTCAACATTGCTGCATTGGACCGTCCTGAAGATGCAATTATATCACTGCCAGCTATATTAGCTGGGTCTGTTGGAAGAAACATAGAGGATGTGTACAGAGGAAGTGATAAAGGAATCTTGAAGGATGTAGAGCTTCTGCGGCAAATTACTGAGGCCTCACGTGGTGCAATTTCTGCTTTTGTGGAGCGAACGACCAACAAGAAGGGTCAAGTTGTTGATGTGGCTGATAAGTTGAGCTCTATCCTCGGGTTTGGTATCAATGAACCCTGGATTCAGTACTTGTCAAGCACGAAATTCTACCGTGCAGATAGGGAAAATCTTAGAGTATTGTTTGAGTTCCTAGGAGAGTGTTTGAAGCTGGTTGTTGCTGATAATGAGTTGGGCAGTTTAAAACAAGCATTGGAGGGGAAATATGTTGAACCTGGGCCGGGTGGTGACCCAATTAGAAATCCTAAAGTGTTGCCAACTGGAAAGAACATTCATGCATTGGATCCACAAGCTATTCCAACAGCAGCTGCAATGCAGAGTGCAAAAATTGTGGTAGATAGGTTAATTGAAAGACAGAAGGTTGACAATGGGGGAAAGTATCCAGAGACCATTGCACTTGTATTATGGGGAACAGATAATATTAAAACTTACGGTGAGTCACTGGCTCAAGTCTTGTGGATGATTGGAGTGAGGCCAGTGGCTGATACATTTGGTAGAGTCAACAGGGTGGAAGCAGTTAGCCTTGAAGAGCTTGGCAGGCCCAGGATTGATGTTGTTGTTAATTGCTCTGGAGTTTTCAGAGATCTATTCATAAATCAGGTATTAGTCCTACTATCTAAAAAAAAAGGAAATGTCATACACTAATCCATGCATAGAGATTGCATTTTTCTAACAGTCTCAGAGTTATCTTAAAAACAGGATTTAAACCAGTGGTGTGTCAATTTTTTTTGGCGTCAAACTGTTTAAGCTTCATTTCTGTCTCATCATTTTTTCTGTCTTTCCTTATGATTTTGTGTTCTAATCTCTAATTTTTGGTTGACAGATGAACCTCCTTGATCGAGCTGTGAAGATGGTAGCTGAATTGGATGAACCAGTGGAGCAGAACTATGTAAGGAAGCATGCATTTGAGCAAGCCCAAGCCTTGGGGATTGAGGTTAGAGAAGCTGCAACACGGGTCTTCTCCAACGCCTCAGGATCCTACTCCTCCAATGTCAACCTGGCTGTTGAAAACTCCTCATGGAATGATGAGAAGCAGCTCCAAGATATGTACTTGAGCCGGAAATCTTTTGCTTTTGACTGTGATGCCCCTGGTGCAGGCATGACTGAGAAAAGGAAAGTCTTCGAGATGGCTTTAAGCACAGCAGATGCCACATTCCAAAATCTTGATTCATCAGAAATTTCACTCACTGATGTGAGTCACTACTTTGACTCCGATCCAACAAATCTAGTACAGAACCTACGGAAGGATGGAAAGAAGCCTAGTGCATACATTGCAGACACTACCACAGCTAATGCCCAGGTGTGCACGGTTACATTTTCCTCTGAATGTTAGACAACATATAGGATTGTATCCGAGACTTGCAACATTTTATGCTGATCCTGCAACTCTATTACCATGAATGCACGTTTCACTGTGCCTACTATGCTCCAATTTGCAGGTTCGAACTCTTTCTGAAACCGTGAGACTAGATGCACGAACCAAGTTGTTGAACCCCAAGTGGTACGAAGGAATGATGTCAAGTGGCTATGAAGGAGTCCGTGAAATTGAGAAGCGCCTTACTAATACCGTAGGGTGGAGTGCAACTTCTGGACAGGTCGATAACTGGGTGTACGAAGAGGCTAATTCAACGTTCATTCAAGATGAGAATATGTTGAATAGGCTCATGAGCACCAATCCAAACTCATTCCGGAAGTTGGTGCAAACATTCCTGGAGGCCAATGGACGTGGTTATTGGGAAACTTCGGAGGACAATATTGAGAGGTTGAGGCAGTTGTATTCTGAAGTTGAAGACAAGATCGAAGGCATTGACCGATGAACTGTAAACAAATAGGTTCAGGAGTTGCAAATATGTATTCACACTGATTATTTACTTGGGCCCTTCCCTAGGGGATGAGCTGAAACAACCGTCAGGAACTTGTGGAATGTCAAATTGTTAATTATAAAAAACTTTGCTCTGTGATGATGTCAATTTCACGAGTCATCTCATCCTCCATTTGCTATAACTTGCATTTTCAAATCTATAGGACAATTTGCATAAGCAGGTTTTGGTCTTTAGTATATTGTGAAATAAAAGGTTATTTCAGAAATAATGTAGTTCAAAAATCAAATGAATCTGTTAAGTAGATGGTAGTGTAACAAGTAAAACAATATAAAGAAGATATAAATCAGTTGGAAATTTTAGGTTGGAGGCCACAACTTTAGGGAAACTAGAAAGATTTGGGATATTGAATATGCTGAACTACTCTACATCGAAGAAAACAAATAAATAAATGTAATTTTTCCAAATAAGTAAATTTTTTTGAAGTGAAAATTTTGAATTTTTAAAAAAATTTTGATGAATATTTGGAGTCACATTGATTTGATATTTATAATTAAAGTTTTAATTTGATTTTAAATTTTATTTTTTTTATAATTTATAACCAAAATTTTAATGTAATTTTTTATTTTTTATGTTATTTTTTTAATTTTTAATTTAATTTAATTTTTTAATGTAAAAGAGAGAGAGAGAGAGAGAGAGAGAGAGGATAAGGAAAACATTAATATGTTCAGATTTAATTTTATTTATTATAAGGTAGAAATTTTTAGGGTATTTTTATTTCAACTTCAGGAAACAGGATTCCAGATGTCTGTCTAGGAAGACCACAGTCAAAAAAGGAGAAGAATCCAAGAAAATGGATCTGCAATTCCTGAATGAAAATCATTAAAATCAGCAAAGCAGGATTGGCAATGGACATTTTCCACTCATACATTCATGAGCTCAAAAGAACAGGATGAACACATTTTCTCTTTGGAGGGAATCTCCAACCAGTAAATGAATCATACAAAGGTAAATCTACAGAGAAGTTACAAAAAGAACACCCCTTCCCCTGAAAAAATTAAGGAAATAAAAAGAAAAAAAAACAAAAAACAGTATTTGGTATTACAGTTACAAATGTAGGTACATGTTTCTTTCCTCCTCACTACTGCACTTCTTCCACCTTCAAACTAACTCCATTAGGAGAGGATCACCTTCAGCCATTATTCTGATTAGCTTTATGAATTCCTGTTCACTTGACACCTTCCATGGATGCACCGCAGCTGCTTGTGCAGAATAATGTGTTGAAGAAGAATTAGTTGAAGGTAGGTCCTGCTTATACACCATTTTACTAAGCACTGAATCAAAATTCTGAGGCAAATCCATTGACAAAAAGAACATGGGTATGGCAACCTTTTGATGGATTTCTAGATGCCCAACCAGACTAACAAGATCAACAAAGTCTGCTACAAAGCGCCTAGGAATGTAGAATATCTCAGAACTGCAAATTGTGAGGCTCTGGTCACTCCTTACAACTTCTTTATAATTCACTTGGAAGTGAACTGGCATTGTACTAACAACTTTCTTTACCATGTCCGCTTGCTTTGAATACCAATCTGAATTTCCATTGGTTGATGCAGTAGTCCAAGACATGGATACCTTATTCCCATGAAATTGAGAGGAAAAGTAAAACAGTGACTTTGTAGTTACTCAAAATAAACAATTTTCGTCTTTTTGGAACATAGTGCTTCATATTGTGTAAATATTGTGTAAGATTATATTGTTATTTACATGCATAAACAGACATAACAATTCAAACTGTTCCCTTCAAATAAATGGCAAACGAAAAACTATTGCAAGAAACAAATAAGTGCTAGAACAATTAATAATCATGTGAATGGTTACAGAAACATAGCCAAGTAGGTCTCAAAAGGCTTACCCAACTAGTTTTTTAAATATTTAAAATAACATGTCAAGAGTCAAAAGAAAATAAATGCTAAGAGAAAAGGCATAGCTTTGGTACCTTATCTGCAATCCATAGCTTAGTCTTGTCTGCCTGTAGTAGATTCCAGTAATTAAGAATGGTATCATCTTCAAGGAATAAAAAGCCGTCTGCACTAGAAAACCGATCAAATATCTTGGGCAGATGCCTAAAACAAATGTTAAGAGATAATTAGTAAAAAATGAAAGATGCCCTGCACAAGTAATTCTGGTTTAACATGACTACAGGATGACTCAATACAAATAAAACAGGTAGGTTATCACTTAACTGCTATAGTTTCCATGATTATCAACCATCAATTGACCACATAACAACAATTTGCTGCCTTTAGGAAGACTTTACTCAGAAGAAAGGAACACACGAACAACTTAATTGACATATTACCAAACCTAACTTACACTTTAACAAAAATAAGTAAACAGAAACACATTGTATTGCAATATAATTAATAAAACTCCAATTGCAGTATAAGATAACTTCTTCAAAGAGATGATTAATTGTTTATACAACTAATTTATTCAGAAAATAATATTGATGGGCATTAAATTTTTCTAAGGCTTTGAGTAGGGACGATGAGAAAAATTCTAAATCCGATGGTTATGCTATAAAATAGGACAGTAATTATGAATATTGGGCCTTAGATTGAAAAGTTTTCCACTCAATCCTTCCTACCAAGCAAAGCCTTAGTGACGGTAGAAGAGGGAGCCTGGCTATGATTTAGCAAGGGAAAGCAGAGGTAGTACTTTGAATTAAAAGGAGATGTGGCTTGGCAAGAAAGGAACAGATTGTCAAGGATCATGGGAGAAATCAGAAAAGATGGCCATTTTCGAGATTTTAAAATGTCTAATGATACTATCAGGAATCAGCAAGGACCAATTACAATGTAGCAAATCCCAGCTTCAAATAATACATCTACTTCATGCAAGGACTCTTTATAGTATAACTTCCATTCCCCTAAGGCTAAAAAAAGGCCATTTGCAAAAACTTCAAGTCAAATCCAACTTAAAAAGTACATCCAGTATATTTTGAGTTAATAGCTTCCAATGAATGGTCATATCAAAAACAAAACCCTGCCTGAATATGGAAACTGCTAATCAGAGTAGGGGCCAGCCCAATTGGCAATTAGTATGTTATGGATCAATCATCTACCATAAAGAGACTCATTTTTCATTTTCAAATTCAAATAAAATGATTCTCAGTATAAAAGTTGCTTCATACAACAAACAAAAAAAATTCAATATCAACCTCCACTACCTAATATATGACAGCCTCTTATTTAGTAGTCTCTAAATTGCACTACATTTGCACCTCCAATTTTACAATATAATTAAAAGAATCCAGATCAACAGAAAATCAAAGGTTAAGACATTCAATATGAAGAATAATCCAAGTATAAAACGAAATTAATCAATTTTTACACGACTTCATCTTCTGTAAAACAACACAATATCATTTGCTTCACTATCTCATGCATGCATTTACTGCCAACTATGTTTCTGTAAAAGGCACATGAAAGAAAATCAAGACACTTTCATATTAGTTTTCCATGGATCAAGTGCATTTATGAAAACTGGATGTCCCAATTCACTGCAACTAATAATTGTTCTCTACAAATAATATTGCAATTAATAATTGATAACCAGATTCAGTTTGTCCAACGTTTTAAACAACAATTTATCTGGAGGTATTTTGCAAAAATCTCCCTGCCCAGCTAAGGACAAAAGAAACTCAGGCGAATCAATGCTCTAATGGCCAGGAAAGGTATCTAGTAAACCAGAATATAACTTTGTTCCCCAAAAATACAAAAGAGAAGAAAAGTAAGACAAATTCAACAATTGAAATGATAAGCAAGAAGCATCATAGACAACTAAAGTGATAAAATAAAAGTATTATGTCAAGGGTAAGAAATGATTCTTGTGGCAACTTACTTGTAAATTTGATCTAATTGACCTTCTTCGACAGCAAGATCTGAATTCTTCTGTGCAGACAAAATAACCACAGTTTTAAATATTCGCCCATAAAGCAATCTCCACTCCAAGGCAGTACGTTCCACAGGACCACTGCAGAACATGATAAGCACAACATTTCCAAAGTTCTTCCTCCAATGAATCAAATTCCCAATCTCATAACTAACTGTCCCTGTTTCCTCCACCGCTAGATGAACAGATGCCAATTTCTGAGGAATAAAGTCTTTTCGATCCCCATGACCAATATTTGCCCGTGGCCTGTCCAATTCCAATGACATCAACCTTGGCTGCTGATAACCCACAGCAAGCAAGTCCTGAAGCCAAGCAGCAGTAAACCTTACGTCCTGCTCGGTCCAAAACCCCTCTTCTGCCATAGCATAACTCAATTCCAATATCTTCTCAAACAACCTATGCTTATTTGATCTCCACGACACCAAGAATTTAATCAAACGACCCACATTCACATGAAGATCCTTCTCCTCTGAAAAGGGGTATGCCTCAATTCTGTCATACCGGTGAACTGTAGCTGGATACACAACAACATAACCACCAATCTCCCACAAAAGCCTCTGTCCCCAATAACCCCTCAACACATCTGAAGCCATTGTACTAACAGAAACAGGGAGCATCAAGGCCCAAAATGCTGATGAATGATATATCGTATTAAATGAATTTAATGGCACCATCATACCTTGAGGCAATGCCACTTTCGGTGCATGCTCATCAAACCTAATATCAAAAGCTTCCAAACGTGACTTCCTAGTAAAATAAAACACAGAATCAACATCCGGTAACCCATTTGAAATCCCTTGTTGTATAAACTGTTTCCCACCAAAAACCTCAGTGTAAAATTCCTCATGTCCAATTTCACCCACATTTTCCAATGGTAATCCCCTAGGCCAAACTGACCGTTGCCCGAAATGAATATAAGGGTTGATTACAGTCCTGTTAGGATTATCATGACTGTACTGCAATATAACTTCTTGCCTAGCTCCTTCCCCTACTAATTCCACGTCAAAATGTTTCCCTAAATCATTATCAATTATTTCCCCCCGATCATCAGCATCAAAGATCTTTTTAGCACCATGTTGAATCGCAAACAAATAACCAACACTTTTTCTAACATAAGAATCATAAGGCAAATGATCCACAACACGAAAACCCAAATTAGCTTGCATATCTAATGACAGAAAAATAGCACCTTTTAAGCTCCAATCTCTGGGTGTCCTCGAATTCCCGATTGCCAAAACCTGCCACCCTTTAACCTTCACCATCTTTTTCAACGCGTCAGACGGGTAATTTGAAACGGAGACAACCACCCATTGCTCTGATCTGAAATTAGCGTACGGCGACGTTTTGTCAGCAATGGGTTTGATTGAATTCCATTTGAGTTGAGGGAGAGATATGGAATCGATGGCGTGTTGGGTCTGAGATTGGAGGCAAAGGAGGGAAGCCGTGTTGGTGGAGGTGTAGAGGAAGAAAACGGCGGCGATGGTGGAAATTAGCACAAAGATTGTGATGATTCTGTAAAAATTCTCAGAAACCCATGTGGAGAAATCGAGGTTTTTGGGTTCAGCGAACCTGCCTTGTTGAAGTGTAGGGAGGGTTCTGATCTGGGGACGTTTCGGAGATTTCGGAACTGCACGGTCTTGGACCAACATTTGATCTTCTGCCTAGAAATTTCAAAGCTAAATTCTTGCGTAGATCTTCACTTCTGTTCCTCAGTGTCAGCTTGACTCATTGCTTGACTCTAAAAATGGAGCCAGCTGCTTCACTGTTTTGAACTCTCTTTTTGTTTTCGTTTTCGTTTTCGTTTGGGTTTGCTTTTATGCTCTGTGAAAGACTAAAAGGAACAGAGAGACGGGCACGCTCTCGTGTGGCTGCCGACAGGTACAAGCGAAGAGAGGGGTGGTTTCGTAGGCTTCAATGCAAATGTAACGCAACTGCTACTAGTTTGGTGGGTCGTTGTTCTGTCTTCTTCTGGAAATTTTTTTTTATTATTTTCTCTTCATGCATTTATTATTGTTATTAGCATTTTCTTTTCCTTTCTGTGGTTGGAATGATTGAGCGTTTGAGCTAAAGCCTTTAATTTAATTTAGGAAAGGTAAGCTAGCCCTTGCGGTGGCGGCAGATAAATCAGATGCTGCTACTCTGTACTCTGGGGCCACCCATTCGCCCTAAACATGACTGGTTTGGTTTGAGATCGATAAAAGCTTCCTCTAAACAGCGATGGCAACCCGTGAAGCAACTTGCATTTTTTGCTTTTTGCTCCAAGAACGCGAAAATTTTTATTCAATTTCAAAATTTCACGTCTAAAATTAATAAATTTACAAGTCGGATAATGTAACCATGTGTATTTGAAATCGTCATAAAATAATTAATTATTAGTTAAATTATCTCAAAAATATATAATTAAAACAATTAAAATTTACTTATTGATTATCAAATTTATCTCTAAACAAATCAACATAATTTAGAGACAATATTTAAATTTTGACTAATTGAAATTTACTTTTTACCTTTTAATCATTTAATTTATCTCTAAAAATTAAGATAATTTGAAAATAAGATGTAAATTCGATCAATCAAAACTCAAGATTTCAAAGTTTGACCAATCAAAAGACTATCTATGATTCATCATAATTTATCTCTAACCAAATTAATATAATTTTGAAGTAAATTCAAAGAAATTAAATTTAAGATTAAGCCGTAGATCCTTGACACACGAAGAATCAGACCAAGTCATAGATTATCAAAGAATATCAAAGATTGTAGACTCTACGTATGATAAATATTTGTTATTTGTCTTAGAATTTCTAATCTAATTTTTGATACAAAATTTGTGTATATAAATTTCTAACACACTCAATGGGACAATCTTTACCTGTCATGTCTTTTCTTCAAAATCTCAAATTTCCAAATTGCAATGGCTCTCAAAGAAGAACCTCGTTAGCAAACTAGCTGTCAAAACTGCTCAAGCAAATCTTGCAATTTCTCAAGATTCATCATCAAGCACAAATATTCCATTTCATCCATATGGTATTATGAAAAGGACAAAAGCTCTTACTGAATTGTATAAGCAAACTTCTGTAGTGCTGAACCAAAATCTTTTATTTGATGCTTCTTCTCCAAGTTTAGAAGAAATCTTTGCTCTGCAACTTGCTTCCTCCAAAGGATCAAGTACAAATCTTTAACTCTCATGCAAGGAACAAGATGATTATTCAAATAGTAGCTTTGTTCTTTCATTCCCTCGACACAGTTCCTCTTCAAAAGCAAATTTTAGAGTGATGGCTGTTATGACAACTGGCACGACATCTCTAGAAAAACATGTTGCACTTCTTGCGAAGACTTTAAAATCTTTGACGACAAGCATTAGAGAAAATGATGAGCAAGTTGCGTTGATGATAGCAAAAATTAACAACTTTATTGGAAAGACATAGGTTGCTCTTAGCCAAAATCAATGCCAAAATATTCAAGAAAATGATGAGAATTCCATTACAGAAGTGGAAAACAATCCTCAACAAAAAGCCAATAAAGTGGTCACGGCAAACCAATTGAAGGAATTCATCAACGAATTGGTGGAAAGTGTTGTTCAATTTTTTACCCATGCAAGAATACGTATTGCAAAGATAATATAGTGATAAGTAGAGTGTCGATCTCACAGAGAATTGAATTAATTCTTATTGTTAACTACTAAAATTAACACACCATAATTTTATATAAACAATTAAAATTAAACTTAAAACTAATAAACTAATAACTAAAGTAATCTAAAATATATTAGCAAAATTATTTTATTAACTTCTAGAGATTACTAGAACAAAAATTATAATGTCCCTCAATACTTCATTTGAATATTGTCTTTTTCTCTTAACTCAGTTTAATGGATTAAGTTGTTAACCTAGAGTCCTAATTTATTTACAAATCTTTATCGAGTTTCTCATAAAAATACCTCTCTCAATTAATTTACTATATATTTATACAAATTAAATTTAAGAAAGATTCATTAAGTTTGCACTTTAATTTAAGCTACGTATGGCTTATAAGTGTATGTCTATCTTATATGCAAATCAAACCATCTAATCAACTAAGTGCATTCGATCATACGCTATTTTATTCAAGGTCTACCTAAATCTCTTTCGTCAAAATTTAACCTAGGTTTTCAATTCAATCTAATTGGTGGTCAGTCAACTAGAAGTATTAAGAACATAATAAAATAAACAACTTAAATCTATTAAAGGTAAGCAAAAAAGAAATAAATAAATCAGATTACATATTGAGTTCAATCATAATCTTAGATAAACAATTTAGTTCTCCATCAAGTCACACATCATCATCAAATAAAATTTAAACATTAAAAACAAACCAAGAAAATAAGAGAATAACAAAAAGATAGAAAAACCCAAGAATTGTATTCTTGATTTCCAAATCTCTTTGAATTTTTCAAATTCTTCTTCACTTTAATGACTTTGTGGCTTGACTCTCAGTTGTCAATCTGGTATTTTTTTCCCTTTTAAAAGTCCTTCGAAAAGTTATTTTTATAGGGCTTTAAAGTTAGGCCAAGTTCGATAAAGAAAAAAGTCAAATCCAATCAAGATTTCCTTATCAAACTCCGTGGGCCACGGCCTACTACCTCCAAAGTCGCGGCCTTGACAATTTAAATAGCAAAAATTGTAATTGTTCTAGGACTACTACAGTACTCCAATTTCGAAAAGATTTTTGACCACTTTTTAGGCTGAACTAGGCAAAGTGGTAAACATAAAAGTTGTAGCTTTTTCTCTTATATTTCCAATGACAAAAGAATCATCTAATTTAGAGCTCTATAGAGAGAGTTATGATTAAAATACCAAAATATGTGCAGTGAAAGTCTGCACTTTGAAATTGCTTTCCTTTTTTCATTAAAATTCTTCTTTCATTAAACCTACAAAAGTACAAATAAATCAATAACAACCTATCTTATTCACATTAACACAGAATTAAGTATAAAATTAAGTAAAATTAGATTGACTCACCTAAATTAACTAACCTAAAATAATTTAAATAAAATATACTAATTTTTATGCATTACTACAAGAACCAAGCTAAATTACTATCAAAATTAATTCCAAATAACTCTATATTAGAGAGTTATCAGAAAGTGTCACCTAATTTTCTTACACTTATGAGAAACCATACTTTTAAAGGATTGATTGCATGAGGATGTTATAGAACTATCAACCACTAAAGTTCCAATAGTTTGATAGCAAAGGAAATCCTCATCAACATGTTGCACATTTTGTGGAAACTTGCAACAATGTTAGCATCGATGGAAATCTTATGGTAAGTAGTTCTTTTGCTCTCTAAAAGGCAACACCTTCAATTGGTACACTAATTTGAAGCTTGGGGCCATTGATAGTTGAGAGCAACTAGAATGTGAGTTCCTTAATTGCTTCTATAGCACTCGACGTGTATTAAGTATGATTGAACTCACAACTCCAAATCAATGAAAAAAATGAACCTGTGATTAATTACATCCATAGGTGGAGAAATCTTAGTCTTAACTACAAGGAGCGATTGTTCAAGTCATCAGCCCTTGATATATGCATTTAGTGGATGAATTAGGGATGATGCTACATTTTTCAAGGCATTAAGCCTAAAACTTTTGAACAATTAGTTACTCGTGTACATGTCATGGAGTTAAGCATGTTAACAGCTAGAAATCAAAGACCTCTAGTGCAAGAACCAAAGAAGGGCAAGTAAGATGTTTGTAAAAGGGGTAAAACTTTGACAGATAAAGGTGAAGGAAAATAGTTTATGATTGTGAACACCAAACCCATCAAGATGACTACCAACTCAAAAAAAAAACCTAGGAGATAAAGTTTGGCTTTTTGCAAGATAAAAAGAAATTGTCTTTAAAGGAAAGGAAAGATAAGCAGTACATTTCCCTAACTTAGATGTTGTAGAAATCTTGGAAGAATTTCTAAAGTCAAAGCTTACTCAATTGTTAAAGATGAAGTGACTTGAAAAAGCTGATCTAGTAAATGACCCTAACTATTGCAAGTACCATCATTTGATTAGTCACCCTATAGAAAAATATTCTGTCATGAAAGACAAAATCATGGGGCTATACAAGGATGGGAAAGTCAAGTTTGAAGAAGAAATGGTGTCATCATATTTGGCATTAGTGATGAGCATGGTTTCTCAACCAAATGTGTTAAATACAACCATAAAATTTGTATCTTTCGACTACATCACATCAACCCCAAATACAAAAGAAGCATCCAATCTTCAAGTTATTAGACATTTTCAAATAAATATGGGACACAATCCTATGCTGCAATAAAAGGAAAAATTATGTTGATTAAAAATTAGAAAATAAAGAAAGGGTCATGTTTGTTATTAATAAGAAAATAAGGGAAGTGTCATGTATGTTGGAGCAAACCAATAGTTGTGATTGTTTGAAATAAAACAATTGTGTTTGTTAGGAATAGGCACCTAAGCTTATAAAAATAACTTGTTAGGAATAGGCACCTAAGCTTATAAAAATAACCCTTTTTTAAGTAACAGAACGTACAACAGAAAACAATAACAACAATCTCTCATTCCTTTCTTAAGATTCTCCAAGTTTTTTTCTATATCATTTTGTCGTAGAAAAATCTTATAGAAATTTGATAATTTTGACATACTCTAATGAGTGCTTAGTGTATTGATTTTGTCAGTATAAAATGCAGTCAATCACTGGGTTTCATTATATTTTTGAGGTTTATACACTAGTAACTCTTTTACACACTACAAATGTGGGTGAATAAAACCTTAAAGGCCGTGGCATTGATAAATGTCTTAAAGCTTTTTTGGCATTTTTTAGTTTAGTGTTCTAACAATCTTAAGGTTTTATTTCGTTTTAAATAGTTGCTATAAGTGGAACACTGAAGGAATTGGCTTCTAATTTTGAGGTTTGGTATGACCAGGTTAGGTCGTTAACTTGTTTTGATAAAATGGAAGTTTAAATGAATCGTAGTACTATGCTAATTTTTACTCATAGAATCTACCCCTTATTAAAATTCTAAATCTTTTGTTGTTGCCATTCTTTCTATTGAGAGTCGCGTTATGCAACAATTGACAGAAGAAACCGAAAAGCACATGCCTAATTTGGCTCTTTGGCTATAGTAAACCATTGTTACAATGCAGTGTGGTAGGTTAATTTTTTAGTTGGTGAATATACGCAATGAAGTTTCTTAAATGGCCAAGTGAGCAATCAAAATTTCTTCACTTAAGCAATGGTTGACGAGTTTGTTTTCCTTTTTACATTGCTTTAGATTTTAATAGATGGTTGTGGATTGGATAAGAATTCTCTTGTTCATTGGGTCTAATTTTGTATCACTGGTTTAATAGCAAGCTTTACGGATTAATAATTAATTTCTAAAATCATAAAATTAAACAGTGAATTCTACATGGGGTTTGCAACTAGATTAACAAATGGGCAAGGTAAGCATCCTCTATTTTATCTTTGGCATTATTTTTTATGTCTAGTATGCTGATGTCCCTAACGGCCACTTATTCATTTGAGGTTCTTTGCTATTATCGATGTAGTATTCTTATTTTGCAAAAAGCAGTGAAGAGTTAGAACAACCTAAAGAATCTTAATTTTATTATTAATTTTCGAGATATAGTTGATGGACATTTTCCCAAGGATCAATCTCTAAATGCTGTGAATAAAGTAGTCGGTGAGTTTGAAAAAAAATTTAATGGTTTTGTGTATCACATGATTAGAAATCATTGTCTTTACAATCTCCCACGAGATAAGCTGCTTCCATTATTGATGACCTACTTATTAGTGGTGGTGGTCATGGCTACTATGAATTTTCACCAACACCAGAATACAGATTTGTTTTATTAGATGGCTATGATATCAGTATAATCGGATGGCCTTATGATCATCCAAATACATTGAAGGCCTTGAAATTCCTAAAAAAAAAAGTCTGAATTTAGATAAAAATAGCCTAGAAGGATTAGAAGGCCTTGATAGAAGGTTCCTTATGTTCAACGAAGTTGTTGGAAAAGAACAAATGGAATGGTTGGATGGTGAACTTCAAGATACAACAAACTTGAAACAAAAAGTAATTGTATATTGTCATTTACCTTTGGATCCAGGTGCATCAAATCAAAAAGTGCTTTTATAGAATTATGACCAAGTAATGAATTTGATTCATTGTTACAAATGTGTGAAGGTATGTCTAGCTGGGCATGATCATGAAGAAGGACATTGAATTGATTCTAATCTATGGATGGTACCACCCAACAAAGATAAGTCAATAGCACAAGTGGAATGTGTAAAGGTAATTAAATGCCTAATGTATGTAACAACGTGAACAAAGCCAAAAATAACATTTGTTGTTAGAAAATTAAGTCAATACACAAGTAATCCAAGTATTTTGCATTAGCAAGCATAAATAAAATACTAAGGTATTTAAGAAAACAATCAATTGTGGACTTTGCTATAATGGATATCCATCAGTACTAAAAAGATATTCAGATGCTAGTTGGATTACAGCTTTAGAAAATCATGCTTCCACAAGCAAATATATCTTCATGTTTAGTGGAGGTGCCATTTCTTGGAGGTCTAAGAAACAAATGTGTATAACAGATTTTACCATAGCAATCGAATTTATTGCATTGGTTGCCACCACTAAGGAAGTCAAATGACTAAGAAATTTACTTTATAGTGTGCCTTTATGGGCTAAACCAGTTTCTCCATTTTTTATCCGTTGTGGTAGTGAAGTAACTCTAGCAAAAGCACATAGCCAAGTGTATAATGGAAAATCTAGACATATTGGATTAAGACATAGCTATGTCAGATAATTAATTTCTGATGAAGTGATCACTATAACTTTTGTAAGGTTTAGTGAAAACTTGGCAGATCCTTTAACAAAAAATTACTAGAGATCTTGTAAATAAAGACCTCAAAGGGGATGGGGCTCAAACTCATAAATTGAAAGTCACCCATGGTGGAAACTCGACTTAATGCTTGGTATAATGTCAAGTCTTGAGTTCAACGAGACAAAGTACATCAACTGCATGTGGCTGCTAGCACTATAATATAATATATTATATCTTATCCCAAATAAAGTGCTAGGTACCTGTAATAGTAAAGAAAGAATAAGTTATACACTCTTAATAGATCCATACCATAAAGTTTGTTAGAATGCTTTAGTTGTGGGGGCATTCTTGATAGGATCTACTTATGTGAGTGTAAAGTGTGGCTACTTCTAAGAGCTCAAGAGCTTGGCTATAACAGCACGCATGAAAAGAGGATGCATACGCATGGCTATAAAAGCATCGTTGGATATTGTGCATTCATTAGTGTTGTAATAATTGTGTGAGATGTGTTCGGTTAATCAAATGGAATAACTGGTTCAAAGCATAATCTACCATGCAATTTTAATTAACTTTAACATGTTTTCACTAAGTGAAGGTTTAAACGAAAAACACCTTCATTTATACAATTGATTTCCAAGATTATCGAAAATTTGGATTAATTTGAAAATGATGGAGGATTGTTGGACATTTTCAAATAAATATGGGGACAAAATCCCATGTTGCAATAAAAGAAAAAAATCATGTCATTTGAAAATTAGAAAATAAAGGAAGGGGTCATGTTTGTTGAAAATAAGAAAATAAAGGAAGAGTCATGTCTATTGGAAAACACTAATAGTTGTGACTATTTGAAACAGACACAACTATGTCTGTTAGGATTTAACACCTAAGCCTAAAAAAATAATCCCTCATTTAGGCAATAGAACATACAACCACCAAAAAAAAAAAAAAAACAAACAACGTCTCCTTCCTTTCTCAAAATTTTTCAAGTTTTCTTCTATATTATTTTACTGCAGAAAACCTTATAGAAGTTTGATAATCTTGTCATACTCCAGTGAGTGCTTAGTGTATTGATTTTGTCAATGCAAAACATCATCAATCAGTAGGCTTCATTGTATTTTCGAGGTTTATACGCTGATAACTTTTTTGCACACTACAAGTGGGGTAAATAAAACCTTAGGGACAGTGACATTGATACACGTCTTGAAGCCCTTTTAGTATTTTTTTAGTTTGATGTTTAACATAAGTGAATAGAGCAGTGCTTGTGGCCTTACAATTAAGGATCTAGACAATGAAGGATAGATCCTAATTACCCATCAAAGAGTGATAACTCTATGATATAGAGTTATTTAGGCTTAATTTTAATAGTAATTTAGCTTAGTTCTTATAGTAGTGCATAGAAGTTAGTAGGTTTTATTTAAATAAATTTAAATTAGATAATTTAGGTGAGTCAATCTAATCTTATTTAATTTTGTGCTTAATTTGGTGTTAATGTGATTAAGATATGTTGTTATTGATTTATTTTGCTTTTGTAGGTGTTTAATGAGGGAAGAATTTGAATGGAAGAAGGAAAGCAATTTTAAGGTGTAGATTTTCATTGCACATATTTCGGCATTTCAACCATAACTCTCTTTACAGAGCTCTAAATGAGATGATTCTTAGACCATTGGAAAGCTAAGAGAAAACGCTATAACTTTCATGTTTACCATTTCACCAATTCGATTAGGAAACTAGTTAAAAATCTTATCGAAGTTGAAGCACTGTAACAAGCCTAGAGCAATTACGATTTCTACTAATTAATTGTTCAAGGCCGCGGCCCACGTAGTCTAATGAAGAAATCCTAGCTGAAATTGACTTCTTTCTTCATCCAACTTAGCCTAACTTCAAAATCTTATAAAACCAATCTTTCGGAAGACTTTTAGAGGGGAACAAAACACCATACTTAGAGTTGAGAATCTAGCCACAAAGTCATCGAAGTTGAGGAGAAATCAAGGGGATTCAAGAAAATTTGAAGATCAAGAATTCAATTTTTGTGTTCTGTTATCTTTTTGTTATTCTTTTCTTAGTTTTTGTTTTTAATGTTTAAACTTAATTTGATGATGATGTGTGACTTGATTAGGAGTTAAATAATTTATTTAAGATTATGATTAAACTCAATACGTAATCTGATTTATTTATCTTTTTTTTGCTTATATTTGATGGATTTAAGTTGTTTATTTTATTCTGTTCTTAATGCTTCTAGTTGATTGACCATCAATTAGATAGAATTGAAAATCTAAGTTAAACCTTGACGAAAGAGA
Source organism: Theobroma cacao (assembly GCF_000208745.1). Lineage (NCBI taxonomy): Eukaryota > Viridiplantae > Streptophyta > Magnoliopsida > Malvales > Malvaceae > Theobroma > Theobroma cacao. The sequence goes on from NC_030854.1 coordinate 26,614,481, forward strand.
TTTAAGTAAACATTGAATAGAATAGTGTATGATTGAATACACTTAGTTAATTAGGTGGTTTGATTTGCATATAGAGTAGACATACACCTATAAGCCATAAATAGTCAAAATTAGAGCATAAACTTAATAAATCTTTCTTCTATTTAATTTGCATAGAAATATAGTAAATTAATTGGGAGAGATTATTTTATGAGAAACTCGATAGAGACTTGTAAATAATTTAGGATTCTAGATTAGTAACTTAATTCATTAAATTGAGTTAAGAAAAAGATACAATAATTAGATGAAGTATTGAGGGATATCATAATCTTAAGTCTAGTAGTCACTCGAATTTAATAAACTTACTAATAAATTTTAGATTAGTTTTATTTTTAGTTTATTAGTTTTAATTTTAATTTAAATTGTTTGGATAAGATTAATGTATGTCAATTTTAGTACTTAACAATAAGAATTAAAATAATTATCTGTGAGAACGATACTCTGTTTTATCACTATATTACTTGTTAACAATATGTGCACTTGCGTGAGAAATCAACAATAAAGAGGTTGAAAGAAAAATCCTCCCAAGTATAAGAAACCACCAAGAAAATCCAAAATAGTGAAACAACCACCCAAGGAACTGATGCCAAAGACAATGCAAAGGTAAACAAGTCCATGCAAGCGTGAGAATTTCATTGTGTGAAGGTCTAGACAGCTAATCACCTTGAATGAGTTCAAGCCAATTTAGTTTAGAAATGAAAGGTCAATTCCCACATTTTGTTTCCAAGTTGATGAAGATGTTGGGAATGAAGAAAAAGTTAACTTTGAATATAATTTCTCTTATCGTTCAAAAATTAGTTTTTCTGAAGAAGACTTATTATTAAGATTTATCCTTCATAATCAACCTCTTTTTGTTGTGAGATATATTCGTGAACAAAAAATCAATCGATTCTAGATAAATGATGGATCTGCTGTTAATATACTCTTATTGAAAATAATGAAATATCATTTTTTTTCTTTTTTTTTAATTTTTTAATCTCGTGAAAGTCAATAAATAACAAGATAAGAGAGACAAGATGTAAATGGGATTCTTGTTCTAAGAAGAGGAAGCATTAAATACAAGTAAAAGAGATGTATTGGAAACGATGGAGAGGAAGATTAGAGCAGTTCTTGAAGTACTCAGTGTTGTGGTGATTAAGGATAAGTAAAGAATAAGTGAGTAGTAGAGTGAAGTTGAGAAACACTAAGTAGAAGAGTGCTAGAAAGAAGCTCTAAGTAAGAATGAGGTTTCTTCGAAAAAATGAAGATCCGTTAAATGAATTATGAAGGTGCTATATATAATGCTAGAAGTGGCAATTACTCAAGAATAAGTTTTACTATATAATGAATAACATTATTATGAAGAGTTTTAATGTAAGTAATCGTTACTGTAACCCATCATGTAGATATTAAAATGATGATTTTATTGTACATAATGAGTAATGATTAGTAGCTCATTATGTGACCGTTGAAGTAATTGAATGTAATAAGACTAGTTATTGAGTAAAAGGTAATAAAGAAAAGGTATATATAAAAAGCTATACGAGAACAAGTTAAGAGAAAAAGGTATACATGAACAAGTACAAGAGAATAAGGAGTATGTGAATAGGTACAAGAGAACAAGGTAAGAGAAGGAAACACTTGTACTTTAGAAAAAGGTTAAAAAGAAGGCCTTATGACTATCTCTATATCTAAGTCACCAAACCAAACTCTCTGAAACATCTTAAGATGAAAGTAATCCGTGAACTCTGCCATTTTTTCTAGGTTGCTTTCAGTACCATCTATGTGAAATAGTTATTCTGTGCGAGGTAATTGCTCTACCTGTATTAGTTGTTTTGCGTGAAGTAATGCTTCACTTATTCTAGTCTTCTTATTATCATATTACTACGTTGTAAAACAACTCTTAAAGAGAATAAGTAGTAACCAAAATCAACTATTTACATTTTGCTTCTTGCATAAGAATTCTAATTTAAGTTCTTATGTATTGTTTTAAGGAAAAGTTGTGTTTTGTATTGTAACTTATTGTAGTGTAATACTTTGTGTAGTAACGCCTTATATTATGATGTTTTGTTATGTAACACTTTGGGCTATAACGCCTTAAGAAGTAACACTTTAAATAGTAATACATTAGACGGCAACACCCTAGACAGTAATGTTATAGGTAGTAACACCTGAGGTTGTAATGCTGTAGATAGTAGTGCCTTAGGCACTAACACGTTGCTGTCTTATGTAATAATTGATTGATTGTATAATTTCAAATTGTTTTCTTTTTTATCCAAAATCATTTTTATATATTTCTCATTTGTTGCCCCTTGCATTAATTTTTTTTATTAAAAAAATTCATGTATAAGATAAAATTTTCATGTTGAAAGGAAACGAATGTTTTTATTATATTTCTTACTTGTATTTTTCTTTCTTTTTAAAAAAATTGTATTTTTCTTTTTTGTCACTCCTTGTATGAAATTTTTTTATATTGAAAGATAATATAAAATTTTCATGCATAAGATGAAATTTTCTAATTGAAAGAAATGTTTTTTTTATATGCTCAAACAAATTGATACTTTTAAATTTTGGATACTATAACTACATTGAGGCCAAAGAGAAAAACAATTGATAATTTTATCAACACTTTACATCTTTAGTTTTTTCTTTTTTTAGCTTTTGGTGGACAATCATAGGTATTGTGGCATAGATTATAATGAACACTTGTAATATTGCAGTGACTAAGGATGACAAAAAAGGCATTTATAATCATGCTAATGGTTGCAACAAATGGATGAAAAAAAAGTCCTCAAAGTAATGATGAAGAATTAAATAATAGAAAGTAGAATATGTAAAACCCGACCCTATAAATACATGTCATGACATACATGCACTGAGTAGCATGTTATTATGCTAGGAAAGCACATAAGAAAAGACGAAACCCGATATCGTACCTAACGGTACACTTGAGTTGATTTAACCTCGAACTAGTTCAAATAGGAATTGTAGGATAAAATTTAATATTTTATAGTCCAGGAATGACAAAAATGATTGTTCGGAGTTCGAGGGTTCATTTAGGGTTAAATTGGAAATTTTGAAGTTCAAGGGCAAAATCGTCATTTTGCCACCTAAGATAATAATTTGATCATGGAGTGAAATTTTTTGACCAAGATTAACTATTTGGAGTATAATTTAATGATAGGAAGTGAAAAAGTTTAATTCTGGTGATTTTTGGAGTGTAGGGGCAAAATCGTAATTTTGCCACCCAAGGACAAAATTTGGGATTTTGAGAGAATTTAGATCAAATTTGACAAATTGGAGAATGGTATGAGAATAAGGGATGAAAAATATGTCTATGGGCAATTTTTCAGTTTTTGGGGCAAAAATGTAATTTTTGACTTTTACGGGGGTAAAAGTGTAAATTTTAAAAAATTACTCCACCGAGACTTTGGATAAGTCTGAGAATTTTATCTAAGCTATGGATATGTGGGACAAGTGTATGGTGAAAATTTGGAAACAAATGGATGAAATTTTAAAAATGGGCCAATGGGAAAGTGACACATGGCATTTTTTAATGAAATAATATTATTTTAATGAAAAGTCAGCCATTTAAACCCAAATTTTGAGTGCTGGCCGGCCATAAGGAAGAACAAGAGAGGAAATAGAGAGGAAAGGAAGAAAAAAAGAAAAACCAAAGAGAAACAAGAAAATTCAAAGGGAAATTCGCGGTTTTCGACCGTTTACGCGTCTAACGGTAAGATTTTTCGATTTTAGCTTGATTTCTACCTTTCCTATGCCTTTATTTCCATTTAGCATGCTTGAGGAGAGAGATCAAAAAGTGATATCAAGGGCTGGACGAAATTCTAGGGGAGAGAAATTGAAATTTTTAGGTTTTGATTTTTAGTTAAATTGATAGTTTTAGTTAGTTAAATGTGTTTAGAAATTAAATTGGGCAAGAAATCATTAAATTTTCACAATACCCACTCTTGGCTGGATGCTCAATGCTGTACAATGATGATGAATTGATTTTATTCTAAGGAAAATGAAGAGAAAATGATGAAAAACGATTAAACGTGATAGAAAAACAAAGTAGAAAATTAACCGAGTTAATGTCCCATTTTTGGCCGAATTTTCCAAGGAAGGGAGTGAGCTGATTTTGTTGTTTTTAGAAGGTTATTGGCTGATATTTAATGGTTAGAAATGTTGGAGAGAGAATGGGATGATTTAGAGCTAAAATGGAGCGCGTTAGCAATTTATCGGGCAAAGTGCCAAAAATAGGTTAATACCGCGTTTAAGCCGTTTTAGGCTATTGCATTTCATACCATGCATTAGTATAGGATTTAAGTTAATTATATAGTGATTTAGCATCAATGTGATGAATTGTGTAAATTTTTGTAATGTGTCTAGGAGGAGAGCCTTCCGGAAAAGGCAAAGAAGTCGTACCCGACGAGTAGTGATCGGGGCGCTTAGAAAGCTTTTAGTTTGTACAAACGGTGAGTAAACTTATTATTATTGTAAATTATCTAGAGTTTATTTTTAAATGCCCTTTATGTATTTTATGAAATGAAAACGAGATTAAAACGGGATTTTTGATGTTTTAGGAATAAATGTGACAAATAAAAATATATTGTATTGATTATGAAATTGAGTAATTGGAGGCTACAAATTGACTTGAAAAATATATATTTTCCTAGGAATGGCTTATGAGAAATGAGTATATGTGGCTATATTTTGTGAATGCATTGGGAAATTTATGTAAGTTGTTTTACTATGCAGGCTGGATAAATAAATAAAAGCCACGTTATACTGTCGAAATTTTATTAAAATTGGTGGGTTAGTCACTGCAGTGACGGGTTTCCGTGGACTGCCTATTAGAGGGGCACGGTAAACCCAGTTATATAGTTACTCCGGTTGTAGAGGCGAGGAGGGTAACTCCTGGGGTAGTATTAGAGCTCACTTCACGTCGAACCCCCACGTGAATGTGTAACTCGGCCAACGCCAAGGAACGGCTGGTTTTAAAAATAAAAATGTGTTTCACGTGTGAATATTTTAACACCCTTGGCGGACTCGGTTAGATGCCTCGGCCAAGGTATCCCCGAGGATTAGTTTTGGCTTGAGCCTTGTTTTAATAAAAGACATAAGCCTTAACAACTGTTTTGGTAAATTACAAATATTTTATGGTTTAAGAAATAAATTGAAAACATTATGAAATGGGTTGAAATTTGTTGTTTAAACTTGCCTCCATTTTACTCGCCTTTAGATATTTATGATAATGTCTGTTTACTCATTGGGATTGCAAAATCTCACCCAACTCCTTTCCACCCATTTCAGGTTCAGTATAGACTGTAGATAGCTGATCTCATCGAGGACTACCATTGGATCTGCATTTTCCAAACCGTAGGTTCACAGTCCTCTTTACTTTTGTTTATTCGGGGGCCCTCTTGTTATTGTAAATTAAATTAAATATTTTGGCTTACTGTATTTCAGTATGTATAAATTTATTTAGCTTTTACGCTATAAAAATTATTCACGTATAACTCTATAAATATTGTTTTATAAGAAAATAGAATATTTTCCTTAATATTTCTTTTATTTTCTTATTATATTCAAATAACCGTAATTTCGTTTTAAATGAAGATTTTAGACTTTTAAACTCATTTTGAATATGAATTATGTGTTTTGTACTTGTATATTACGTTTTAGCCAGTTTCGAAATTTTTGAGAAAAAAATGACCAAAATACCCCTGTGTGGCGAAAATTTTATTTTGATTGTTTTTTATCTAAAATAGTATATATTCTCTAAAAGCTCGATATTTAACAATGATTGCTTACAGGAAAGGAAAGAAACTGATATGTAAGCCTTGCGGGGTTCCGGTTGGCATTCCGGATAATGAGTGTCAATCGGGACGTCGCGACGATTGTCATGGGCCTGAGGGAGGTTCCGGGTCGTGACAGAATACCTAGGTCGAAAATTCACAGAATATCGTACACAGGAATTAGAGAATAGGCACATATATTCTTTTATTTAAGGCCTTATTTGAGGCTTGTAGCATTAGTTTACTGGAGGCTTGTAGCACAAGCTGCAAGCTATTTTACTTGAGGCTCGCAGCATGTGCCGTGAGCTTTTCTGTTTGAAGCTTGGGGCCATTTTTTTTGGGGTAAAATACCTTCATACTTTTAAATTTTAATTGAAATTCCAAACGAATCTATTAATTTTCAAAATGGATACTTTGCCCCAAAAGTGTAAACGTTGTTAAAAGATGTTATGAAAGAATTAAAATACCATTTTCTATTAATTTATAAAATTATTATGATATTTTAAAAAAAATAAAAAAAGAGCACCGACCAGTGCTCCCTAGCTCCCTAAGAAAGGGGAGCACCGATCTCCATTAAGGATCATCGGTCAGTGTTTCTTTTTTTAATTAAAAAAAATTAAAAATTAATAAAATTATATAATAGTAATTTTTAAAATTAATAAGGGTAAAATTGTCATTTCAATATGCCACATCATCAAGCTAACGGAAATACTAACGATTGACTAACGGTTAAATCTATATGTCCAGTGAAAGATAGTTTTTGGGATGGAGTGTCCATTTCAAAAACTAATGGACTAGTTTAGAATTTCGATTAAAACTTAAGAGGGTGAGGGTATTTTATCCTTTTTTATTTGTTCCTCGTAGTACTTATGCTACGTTCTATTTTGCAAAATTTTTTTGAATTTTTATTTATATTTATATTTTTTTAAAAATAAATCAATAATACAAAAAATATTAAAATGATAATAAAAATTATAATAAAATTTGATATCTCTTTAGATAATATATTTTTTATGTAATAAAATCTCAAAAATGTAGTTATTTAATCTTTTTGATAGCATTCTTATAGTAATATAAAAATGTAGTCTTTGTTATTGTATGCATTCTTTATAATGTTAATGCCCTAAAAAAGTGACTAATAATATTTTTTTTGGCACATTTTAGAAACGTGTAGTTTTATGTCAAATTTGTAATAATGTGCATAAAGAAATAAAGATAATAATACTGCATATGAGGACTTATCTCATTTTTGGCATGATGTTTGCACAATTGGTGAAATTTCTCATATTTCATATAAAGTAGTCCATCAATTTGAGTCTGATAACCTCACGAGCCTTTTTCTCTTGGCCACTTTTCCTCTTGTGTTTCAGTGTTTCTTTTTGAGAGACTTTACGTACTCTTGGCTAAGCTTAAGAGTTGTACTCATATGATTTTTAGTATTTAAACTATTTTTTACTAGGATTGCTTCTAGTCCTTATGTAACACATATGTAATAAAAGAATTAAAAAGTTAACTTGTGATTGCCAATATTCCATGAGCAAGTATTTTTCCAAAAATGGGAATTGATGCTACAGTCCTTATATGATGCTAGCAAAGCTGAGATTAAAGTTGAGAGGAATTACAACAAAGATTGTTATATTAAAGAATCATGAAAAGGAGTTGTGAAGATGATTAGATACTTCCTCCAATAGTGGTTTTTCTCGAGAATAATTAGATACGTCAAGAGAGATTGCAACAAAGATTATTTTACTAAAGAATTGTGAAAAGGATTAGATGTTTCCTCTAATAACAACTCTTCTTAAGAATAATTATATGTTTTATCCATCATAAAAAATAATGACTTTTTTCTATGGAACTCTGTAAGTGGTTACTCCTTTATTAGCTTTATAGACTTATCACAGTAATGTTATTCATATGAATGTTGCACGCTTACAACTCATATTATTGTATGTGATCAAAAGGGAATCTCAACTTTACATCAAAGAGGTTCACTCTTAACTTAATGTGAAGAAGATTAATTCAACCCTTTAAATAAGCAAAATTGTTGTGGCTAATTTGTGAGTAATAAGCTAGGGCCAATAGATGAGCGATAAAGTTTGCGGCCAATAGTATAACATCATTACAACCAAATCACGAGCAATAAAGCTAGTAGCTGAAATATGAATGATAAATTATGGTCAACGAATGAGTGATAAAGCTTGTGACCAATAGAAATAAATATCATTGTGGCAAAAATATGAGCGATAAAGCTTGTGGTTGAAGTAAGAGTGATGAGCTATGGTCAAAGAATGAGCAATAAAGCTTTTAACCAGCTGCATAATGTAATTGTAGCCAAAGTATGAGCGATAAAACTGGCATTTGAAATATGAATTTATTTTCTTTCTAAATGTCAAATTTCAATACATAAAGTAATGAAGAGTCAAAGTCATAGAAGTATCATATATGAGCGAGAAGCGAGTTGTTCTGAACCCTGTTGTTCTTAATCAATAATTTTCCAACTTGCTTACTTTTGTGGAATATTCTACTAAAGTCTCTACATTCAAGAAGTGAATGACAAAATGTTCTATGATAGTCATAATTTCTTGGGTTGGATTTTTCTTTTGTTGTTGGTGGTCGCGTAGCATAAGGCAAGTCCTACTGTTCATCCCTACCATTCATGAAGAAGCACTTTCACTCCACTTAGTGGAATTGAGAATGGTGGAGAAAAATCGTTCTCATTATATGGCCTTCTTCTTAGATCATCTTTTCTAAGACGTAAATTTGATTGTAAGAGACCTTTTCTTTCTTTGTGTTTTCCTTGAATAGCATTCACTGTTGGGGTATTCCTTCCATCAAAATGAGTAGCTCCTTTTTGTCTAACAACAGTATTATTGGTTCTTTGTGTAGCTTCTACCAAGGTAGCAAAGGTTGGACGAGGTAAGTTCTCCATGTGTAGCTTATACTCATCGAACATCCCTTGAATGCAAAGCTTCACCAATTCCTTCTTATCATGAGACTTTTGTATGTCCAACACTTTTCTTTGAAAGTATTGGATGTATTTCATAAGGTTTTCTCTATACTTTTGATATTTTTTCCCAAATCAATAAGAGAAACCTTCTCTTAAGTAGAAAAAAATTTCTCCTCAAACATCCTACACATTTAAACCCAAGATTCAACAGAGCCAAGGGTGAGATTAATATACCATGCATAGGCTTTTTTATTGAGAGATTTAGATAACTCCTTCAACTTCAAGTCATCATATAATCCAACTACTTCGAGTGTTTCCACAAACTTCATAACATACTTTTATGCATCACTAGTCTTACTATTGAATTGCTTGAATTTAAAACTAGTGTAGTCCTTAGGATATGGCTTAACAACTATACTTGCTAGGTAAGGAAACTTAAGATAAAATATGAAAAAGCTGAAGCTCTTATCCTTCTGATCTAGTAACTTTTAAAGCTCTTCCATTGTCATAAAGCTTTGAGTAGTGACTGGTGGAATTATTGGAGTAGAGGTAGTTGTTGGTGTAACTATAGTAGTGGAGTTAATTGGATTGGGGTTTGCAACAACTACTACATCAACTGCACTTTCTCCATTTCCTCCATGCCCATCAGTATTTGCAACTAAGGGAGTGGCTTCATTAGGTGCACTCTCATTAAGGCATTCATGTTGGGCTTGAGAAGTGGCAGTAGAAGACGCAAGTTAAGATATAGTTTCCATCATCAGATATTGAGAAACTTGAATCATTCTCATCAGATTCTGAATGTAAGATGAAACAAGTGCATTTTGGTTGCTAGTGGAACTCTCCATCTCTTCTAGTAAGACAAAGTTGTGGTAGTAAGAGTTTTACTTAATGCAATCACTCCTTTCTAATGTAGTTGTCAAAATGTAGAGGAGGTTCTTGTGATAGGGAGAGGAAATGTTGCAAACAATTAAAAGGGACCGGAAGTGATAAAGAGGAAATTTGGAGTAGTTCTTGAAGTACTAAGTGTGGTGGTAGGAGGAAGAGGAAAGATGAATAGTAGAGTAATGATTGAGGATACGTAAAGAATAGGTGAGTAGTAAAGTGAAGCTAAGAAACACTAAGTAGAAGAATGCTAGAAAGCGAAGCTTTGAGTAAAAATGAGGTAGCTTTGAAAAAGTGAAGATCCCTCCAATGAATTGTGAAGGTGCTATATATAGTGCCAGAAATGGCAGTTACTAAATAATAGGTTTTAATGCATATAATGAATGGCATTAATATGAAAAGTTTTAATATGGGTAATCGTTACTGTAACCTATTATGTGAATATTAAAATGATGATTTTATTGCACATAATGAGTAATGATTAAAAACTCATGATTATTGAAGTAATTAAGTGTAATAAGATTTGTTCTTAAGTAGAAGGTAATAAAGAATATTATTCCAAGTTGGTTTTACTACCATCTGTGTGAAATGGTTATTTTATACAAGGTAGTTGCTCTATTTATATTAGTTGTTCCGCGTAAGATAATGTTTCACATATTCTAGTTATTCTCATTATTATAACATTACGTTGTAAAACAACTTTTAAAGAGAATAAGTAGTATCCAAAATCAACTATCAACAAAAGGACGTATAGAAAAAATTTAATAAAATTGTTTCTTTTAAATTAGTACTGGATTGGAAAAGGAAAGCAATTTGTACAAATGAAATGAATGCTCGGCATCATTTGAGGCTTATGAAAACAGGCTTAAAAATTATGATGAAGGGTGAAATTGCCTTTTCTTTTTCTTTTCCTTTTTTTTTAATTAAAGGGGTGTATTGCTTATTTCAAGAGTAGCTTTGATTGTGGTTAATGAGAAGCGGCCACACTTTTGGTGGGATTACGGTTTTGTTTGATAATCGAAAAATAAATTATTAAATATAATTTTTTGTGTGTAAAAATTTTATTTTGTATTGTTCGAATAAACTATCAAAAATGTTCTCAGTTAGTTAGATTATCTTGTATAAAATATTTTTTATTATTAATTATTTTGAAAATAAATTTTATCAGGGTCACCTTTTTATCCTGATATTATAAAAATAAAAAATAAAATCAGACCACCGTTTAATTATCCTGATATTAGGGGCTGAGGTTAAGTCTCCGGGCCCAACTTTTCAACTTGATAAAAGTAGCTGAAAATCAAGCTTGGGCTCACTAGCTGGACCGCAAAACAGGTCCTACAGTCCCAGTTTTTTTTCAGACAGTCTGAGGCCCGTTTGAAGTTGATTATCAACTCCTTTTTTTCATTTTTCAAAATATATAGAATAAAAAATTATGCTATTGGTCGAGAATGCAACAGTTCTAGCATGACGGGCTGACAACCCAAAGTGACTCGAAGCAATTGCCGGGAGTGGCATCTCTTCTACATTCTTGCTCGTGTGAGATTATACTTTCCCCTCTTGAAAGAGGAAATCCTTTGCATTTGCAACAAAACGATCCGTGCTGAGAGAAATTCAAACATTTAAACAAGCCCCGCCAACTTTCAAACATATGGCTTCCTTTCCATCTCCTCTCGAACGAACCGTGGCTTCAGCTCTTCTCCTTCTCTCCACTCCACCTACCAAGTAAATTAAAGCTCAATCCATCTCTTTTCGTATTTCAGTCGAACGAAACTTTGATGTTCCTTTCTTTTTTTTTTTTTGGTTTTGGTAAGGTTGATGATCAGTTGTTGTGACGGCGAGAGGCGAGGAAAGATCATGAGCGAAGAGAGGTTGAGCTTGATGTCGTCGAGTGAATCCAAATCCTGCACTTCCTCTCTCACCACTGATCAGTTGTCATCTCGAAAGCAAAAGCTTAGGATCATTGCCGCTGTGGCTCGCTGCCATGAAATTAAGCTCAAGGTTGCCATGCCTTACTCTGTCTCTTTTCCTTTTAAGAGCTTTTTGAATTTCTGTTTGTTTTGCTTGAATTTCTCAAGTATTTATGTATTTTCTTCAACAAAACTGTTCGTGATTTCTTCTTTTGCTTCGACACTTGTACCTGATTATTTTTTTCTTAGTGCTAGTATTTGCTTAAATACTCTGTTGGATTTGTGTTTGGCTTATATCTGATGGATAATTTGGCCGCTAACATCTAACGTGATGGTTTAGCTTGATTTTAGAGGTAAGATCACTCATTTTGAGATGATAATTTAAAATTCAACCAAGTTAAATCGCAGACTTCTTTGAATTTGTCTCAAAATTCAAAACGCGATCGAGCTGATCTAATTTCTTCATTGTTCACTTCAACTTTGCTCGTTTTGCACTAGCTTCACAGCAATTATTTTGAATTTTCTATCTGAGCATTGAAACAAGCCTTTAGATGATTCATGTTATTACATTTTTGCTTGCTCTAATATTAAAATCAATTTAATTTTGCTTATGTGCCTTTGATTTAAAGTTTCGCTCAAATTTCAATCTCTTATTGGATGTTGAAATTTAAAGTTGGATTCAAGTATCCCTTATAGCAATCAAAACCAAGATATTTCTACAAGCGCATTATCTGTTCAAGTTTTTTCGTAATTGTTCAAGTTTTCATTTTCATTGTTTGGAATTTAAATGTTTTGGAACTTTCACAGGTGGTGAAGAAGAGGCGATCAAAGATCTACCGGAGCTCCAATAACCGGAAAATCCCATCCTTCAAGTCATTAATCTCATCCAATATGGCCACTGAGATGTCGTGCTTGTCGAGCGGTTCCAGCGGCATCTCTAGCGCGCGAATCCAACGGAAAACAACCAAAGCCGAGAAAATGCAGGCCGCCAAGCAAAGGAAGAGGCGCAGCGGCGGCTCGACTCACATGCGGCGCCGAGCCGAAGCCATTTTGAAATTGCTTTCTGGCGGTTGCTTCTCTGAGGTTAACATTCGTCGAGTGCTAGGTGACAGTCCTGACACAAGCAAGGCCCTTCGAATGTACTCTCTTACTCTTTGCTATGTGTCACCTGAATTATGAACGTAGTCTTTTTTTGTAAGTTCGTTAGATGCACAAAAAATCAGTGCGGTTGTGTACATCTCGGCCGTTGGAATGTAGAAAGTTCTTTGAGATCCTACGGTTTGAAATGCATCCAGACAAACTGTTGACTAGGGAAAATAATATGAAATCTGGCTGGTCAATGGATCAACTTAGGCAAATCCTTTGCTGTTGATCAAGAATACTTAATAAAACTCTGAAGAATTAACGGTGAAGGATGGTGCTAACAGTATATGATTTTGCGCAGGTTGTTAAAGCAGGAAGAAGTGAAGAGATCAGGGACAGGAGGGCAAAAAGACCCTTATATTTACACGGTAATTAATTTGGATGCTACTTTTAATTGCCTTTTTTTTATTAGATTCGAATTAAGAAATAACATTTCTATTGTGCCTAGTTAGTTTCACGTAGATATTATTTATATAACAATTCGAATGACTCTATGTTCACCTATGCGTTGAGTTGTGCAATGCAAATATTGATCTTTATATGAATAAGCAAGTGGAGCATACTGTATACATGTAACTAAACGTGTCTCAAAATTAGGTTGACATAATCTTATATTGTTAGCAAAGATCAGTTAGTATTATTGGGATTATGATCAAATTTGTCATTATTTCGTGAATTAATATTGGATTTTGTCATTGTATTTTTATTTCACTGGCTTTTGTCTTTTTTAGACAAAAATTGAACAAAATTGATAAAATTTAATAATTTACATCAATAGATTATAAACATAGTAACAAAATTCAATAAAATTAAGATATTATGATAAAATTTAATATTGAGTCAGGGTATAATTGCAAATTTGACCATCTTCCCAAGTTTAAAAAAATTGGTTTCTAAAAGGATACATATTGTTTGTTGCAGATAGCATGAGGATGAGCATACAAGGACGGTATACCTGGCAATTCATGAGGCCAGGTGACGTGTAGATTGGCGAAGATTCCATTCCCACTAGCTATCAGGGAAATTCTAATCTAACGGATAGGTAAAATCTATAAGAGAACAGCACAAAAACGAATTGATTAATTTCTTGATATGGCAGTAGATATACTAGAGCTAATCCTATACCTTAATTTGTTCTTAATATCCTAGCTATTTGCAAGATGTAAATGGATGGACATATACGGTAAACACAAGGCATGGTATACATATGCTGCATATATCACAGAGTTTACAGTATTAAAATTTCAATAAGTCGTTTATCTTATATTGCGTTGCTCAATATTTTTATATTTGGCATGTCCGTAGTCCTTTCAGGCAAGCTATATTTGGTTGCAAGTCTTTTAAGTTGGTAGCCATTTATTAGCGTAAGCGGCCATCATTATTGGACTTCTTTGCAGTAGTATATCCAGGCAGGCAAGAAACCTTAGACGAGGCCCAAAAGGCAACAAATGTTTGAGGGAGTGCTTCTAGAGGGGAGAAAAAATGAAACCCAACTTTAAAATCTGTTTGAGAAACTTGAATTCAACATCAAATGACTTGAATCTGGAAGATCTGAAATTAAAATGATTCAAATTTAAAATCGATTGATTTAAACTTAAAATAATTCGATCCGAACATATCTGTTTGTCACTTCTAAAAGTTTTAAGCTATTACTTAAACAATCCAAATATATATATATATATATATATATATATATATATATATATTGTTGTT
>NC_030854.1:26628980-26702824 GCF_000208745.1 Theobroma cacao
ATATATATATATATATATATATATATATATATATATTTGTGTTAATTGCTAACACTATATTTATTTATTTTTGAATTGCAGCAGTATATTTATTAGAAAAGGAAAAACTTACTTTGACTAAATAACTTAATACTCGTGTAAATATATTCAACTCTTTTTTTGAAAAGTAAATATTTTTAACCTTATAATAACATTTTACTAGAATTGGCAAGTGGATTCGAACTTGAAAGGTCTATTCAACCCGTTCAAACTTGATTAAAAGCAGTCAACAACTCGAATTCATTTAAACTCAAAATAACACAAATTTAATAATTAAATCAAAATAATTTGATTCAAATAACGTGTCAAAAATTAATTTAATTTGATTTTTAAAATATGAACAAATTTAAATTAAAAATAATCTAAAACTGAATGATCGGAGTTTGAATACTCAAATGTCAAACTCAAATTACTCCAATTTAAAATGATTCGAATTCAAAAAATAACTTGAATTTTTTTCAACCAAAATTGATCCGATCGAACTTGCTTAATTGACACCCATATATTTTATATTATACATATCGTACCATTGAACAAAAGGAATTCTATGAAACTCTTTTTACTTTCTATAGTCCACTGAACCCTATTATGTTCATCATGCCATATTTCCCATCATAAATAAAAATATTTATCTCTATTTTATATGGACTGTTGGATATATGTTTTTTATACTGTAAAATTTTCCTTGAAAAAATTGACAAGAAATTGCATTGTTAGTTGACAATAAATTTGTATGAGCAACAATGACAAGCAAATTGCATTTCAAGTCGAATTCCAAAATGGTTAGACTCAAACCATTTCCTTTGTGTCCTAGAAACTGGTTTGTTTGCCATAGTCAAGGACTATGATAGTTAGGAAGCAAAATTCCTAGGAAGTGGGCTAACTTTAGAGACGAACAACATGTAGTTGGTTTGTGTAGAGTAGAGCGCCGTCAAAGTCACGCGGCGAATGTTTAACGCGTACAGCCAAAAGCTGACGCAGTCTTCCTCGTGGACTACAGTGCCATCTAGGAAAGAGAGCATATTCCTCCGTCCAGGCTCCACCTTTTGACTTTGCAATTGGCCATATTAAAAGTATTTAATTTTAATTAATAATTGGATGCTTCCACTAGGAGAGGAGAGAGGAGGGGGCGGGGTTGGAATAAGTGAAGGGAGCCGTCCATTTGACCAAGTTTGCTAGTGGATCATAACTTTTATTTTACTTGTTAAAATGCTTACTTGGTGAGCACATGAGATTGTGTTTTCTTTTCTTCACGTAATTGGTAATGTTATAATATAAAGACTAATTTATACCTGCAACCAAATCAACAACCTAATATGACATTAGGAAATACAAACATTTTTATTCTTTTTTTACAAAAAAATATTTATTGTAATATGGAATCATAAATGTTAAAAGAAAATATAAAAAATGTGCTATGAAATGTTTCTTGGTTAATTTTGGTAAGCTCTTAAAATTCCATGAACAACAATAAAAAGCATCTTTCCATAAATTGTGAGATGCACAACTACAAAAATCAATAAATAGGAGCAGTAAATTACAATGAATGCAATAGAAAGGAAGGAAACAAATATGGGGTCTTAAATACAAAAGGCAAGAGAATAGAATAGTCAAAGGGCAGGAAAGAGTCTATAAAAGCAATAGTCCCTCCCATACTCTTCCGCCAAACACTAATTTTTCTAGCAGAAATCCAGCAGCATCAATTTTTCTCCTCCTCTCTTTCCTTCTCGTTTCAAATTCTGTATTCCAGAAACGAAGGAAGAGATTAGAGAGCTGCAGATCCTTATAAATCAAATAGTTGTAGAAGAGACAAGAGACAGGAAGATTGAAATGGGGAAGTACATGGAGTTGTTGGATGCAGGGGTGAGGATAGCAGCGAGGTTCCATTCTCATTGCCCGCAAACTGCACGCCTATACTACCATCCTCCTTCTAACCCTGAAGGCCATCATGACTACCACCATGAAGCCAGGGCTGGCAGTGGCTCTACCGGTCAGGTTCAAGACCCAACCCTCGTGCTCAGCTGTGGTGCCAAGGCAGCCAAGGGGCTTGAATCTACCGAGCTCATCTTTTATTCTGTTGTGTGAAGAAATTGATACCCGGCACAACTTTTGACCACACAGATGATTAACACAGTTTTGATATTATATTTACAATTTCAGAATCGGAGATGCTGTTAGTTCATATACTCAATTAAAATTCTTTTAATTCTCTCTCTCTCTCTCTCTCTCTCTCTATCTAAATATATATATTTGTGTAAAAATCGCTGATTTCGGTTATTTTACTTGCTTGTCCTTAGTTAATCCAAGAGGGAGTACGATTATATATCTTATTTAAGAACTTGGTTGAAGGAGGGTTATCGTATGTGAAGCAGTGACAAACCAAGGGGCTATTCAATTCCAACCTTCACTTTAATTCACATCATTATATACGTTACACATTCGTAGCAGATATTAATTGATTTTGAAGGGATTCAAATCATACTATACTAAGACGGATCATAGGCAATGAAATATTGAAATTTTAATTCCCTAAACCATGGATTATTTTAATTGGATTTAGTTTAGGAAAAATCACAAGAGAAAGATTTGAATGTTAATACATGCCCTTGAACCAATTGGATTGGTCAAGGAATGTATATTGTCATTTAATGCATACTTAATTGCATAACTATATGTAATAGGGGTTTTTCTTCATGTTAGTGCAACAATAATAAGAAGTTATTAAGTGTTAATTGGATGAAGCTCATGAAACATAAATGCCTTGTAAGAGAATTGTAAAGTTGTTACAATTATGAGATTACTATGCATCAAAGCGATGTTTCTAAAATTGTTCTTTATCATTGCATTGTCAAGATAGGGCATTGAAAATGCTCAAAAACTGATATATATTAAGTCTCCTTACTTGAAAGTAAGCAATTTCATAAATTGAAGTATATAGGATACTTGAGAATAATATGTGGATGCTTGTTAAAAAACAAATTCACTAAACATGATTTATTATGAAAATTCTATTTGGTATTTCACTTAAGTGTTTATGGAATATGTTCTCATGTGATAGTCGTGCAACTAGTTCTCGAACTTGAGACATCAGGTCATCTTATATGGGGAATGACATTTTGATTTCACTTTTACAGGTCTGAAGATGACCAGATACCTAAATAGGGTGTTTTTGAGTATGCCATCAAGCATACGAAAATAGATGAATGGTCAAGAGAGGATTCATCAGCCCAAGTGATACGAGGGGATGAATCTCACTTGTTATCAATTCTTCATTTACTTATATAAAGCCTTTGGCTAAAGCATGATGAATTTGAGAAAAGGTAGTTTTCTAAATTCATAAAGTTAATCATGAATTATGAGAACCAATATGGAATATCATAAGTAGACATTGAGCCATGATTTATGACATATCCGAGATATTTGATGAAAGGATAGTATTGCACTGAGAGACTTACCACTAGAGGGTTTTTTAATTGACTCTTTAACATTTAAGTGGTCATGATGTATTGTTAGATGCCGCTCATGATTTATAAATATAAATCAATTATCAAATTGATATTTAATTAGGATTTATATTTATTGCCAACATATTAGAAGCCTAATAGGTCACACACGTTAAGTGACATGATTGAGATTAAATAAGGATAATCAATTAAATTGGATTTAATTGAAATGGATCAAAATAAAATGGAAAAACTAATTAAGTTCATAAGGACTTAATTGAAAAAAAATACAACTATTGTATTTAGGGTTATAGTTTAGTTTGACTATATAAATATGTTATGTTAGTCAATTAAAACTCTAAGTCTTTAGCCACTTCTTGACCATTTCATAAAAAAAATAAGAAAAGAAAAAATAATTTTATTTGTCTAATAAAAATAAGATTCGACAATAACTTTTGATCTTTTTGTTTTAGAAACAAAACTTGCTAACATAAGTAAAATTTTACTTTTCAGAAGGTCTTATTCGGTCACTGTATGGATTATTGTTAGATGCCAAACACTTGGATGATTGAAGATTTGACAAATTCTAAAGGTGAAGATGTAAAAATTTCGGTTGCAGGATTTTAGACTAACTTGTTCTCTTTTGGTGGTTCTTGCTTCATCATAAGCCTTTTGGATTTAATTGGCTTTTGATTATGATATCTAGAGTAAGGTATGTAACTGTTAAACTTATGAATGTTCATAATTAATTTGAAAATTACATGAAAAAATACAAACATTGATCTTGTGGGATTTGGCTATTTCTTTGATTACATGCTATTTTATTTTATTTTTTCGCTATGTTATATTTTTAATTTCTTGATTATTTTCATGTTTAAACATGAGACTGAATCCCAGCATGAGACATACTTGAAAGTTTGATGTTTTCTTTCTTTGGTGGAGCTTTCCTTAGTTTTTTTTTTTTACTTTTATACACCAACTAGGACTTATCAAACCATAGCAGCACAATTGTCTTGCCTCTAATGGTGATCCACACTATGATTTACCGAAATCTCTTCACTAAGAATGTGTAAATTCCTAAGCCTGTGTTTTTATCTTAACACATGAGAAAATAAAATAAAACTCTTCGTACATTCAAGAGGCAGCTAAAGGATTCTTTTATAGAGTGAATTGACATATTTCATAACCAATAAGGATTATAAAATGAATTGGGCTAATTGGGGCTTTTGTTTAATACTCTATTAAATCAGATTTGATTTAGCCCAACACTTAATCGGATTAAGCTTCTATAAAATCAATTAGATAACATCTAATTGAACTTAAATTAATTTTGACAATTCACTTTATGTGTGTGACCATTAAGTGCCCAACATGTTGGCAATAAATATAAATTAATTCAATTAAGAATTTATATTTATAAATCATGAGGGGCATCTAACAATACATCACGACCACCTCAATGTCAAGAGAATCAATTCAACGTACAGTATCTCAATGTAATTTGATCTTTTCATGATATATTTTGGATAAATAGAAAACCTAGCTCGATGTCTTCTTTCTAACTTATCGATATTAATCTTACAGCTTCCATATTGATTTATCAAGATTGCCTTGGCTAAGGACTTTTAATCAATATAAGCTAGGAGCAAATCAGATATATCCCCTTCGAATCACTTGGGGTGATGAATCCTCTCCGGACTACTTATTCATCTTTACATGCTTCATGCCACACTCAAAAACACTCTTTTTAGGTATCTGGTCACCTCCAGACCTGTAGAGGTAAAATCAAAGCATGACAATTCACATATTAGATGATCTGGTATCACAAGTCTAAGGATTACTTATACTATTGATACATGAGAGTATTTCTGTGGACACTTGAGTGAAATACCAAATGGAACTCTTATAACGAGTCATGTTCAGTGAGTTTGTTCCTTAACAAGCACCCACATACTATCCCTAAGTATTTCTCATACTTCAACTTATGAGATTAATTGCTTACTTCTAAAGTAAATAAGCTTAGCATGTACCAGTCATTGAGCATTGTCAATGTCTTTTTTCTTGTCAATACAATGACCAAGAACATATTTAGGAATAAGGCTTTGATGTGTAAGAATCTCATAATTATAACCTTCATAATTTCTTTTCAAAGCCATTATGTTCCAAGGATTTTATCTACATAAGTCTCTCATAATTCATTATAAATAAACTCATGGATAAAAGAATATCTCACACATTATATAAAATATCCATAATATATTTAACATGAAATATGACTAATTAATGTAGTGTTTTACAAGCATAAAATCGATTTGCTTGTAGGGCATACACTAACAATCTCCCATTAGCACCAAAGCCAATCACCAATGTATCTAATACCAAAGCCTTCAAAATGACTATCATGTTTCTGCTGGGACAAAACTTTAGTGAGAGGCTCAATTAAGTTGTCCTCTGTGGATACTCTATTTATATTAATATCACCTAGACCAATGATCTCCTTGATTAGGTGATAATGCCGCAATACATGTTTGGACTGTTGATGAGACCTTGGTTCCTTAGCTTGTGCAATTGCTCCATTGTTGTCACAGTACAATGTTACAGGATCAACAATGCTAGGAACCACTCTAAGTTCAGTTATGAATTTCTTGATCTAAACTCCCTTATTCACTACCTTTAACGTGGAGATATATTCAGCATAGGTAGTAGAATCTGCAGTCGTTGCTTGCTAGAACTTTTCTAACTGATTGCACCACCATTTAAGGTAAATGTGAATCCACTTTGTGATTTGCTGTCATCTTTATCGGTTTGAAATGCAACATCTCTATATCCTTTAACTTGGAGTTCAACATCTCCATAAACCAAGAAAACAACCTTAGTTCTGCGTAAGTCCTTAAAATATTTTTCACAGCAATTTAATGATTCTCACCTAGATTTGATTGGTATTTGCTTGTTACACTCAGAGCGTACACCACATTGGTCTAGCACATAACTTGGCATACATGATGGACCCAATAGTCTAGGCATATGGTATTTTTTCCTTTTTCATCCTCTTCTTTTGTGTCTTTGGACACATATCTTTTGAGAAATGAATGCCAAGTGACATAGGCAAGTGTCTTTTCTTAGACTCGGTCATGCTAAACCTTTTTATCACCTTGTCTATGTAAGTGCGTTGGGACAATCCTAGTAGCCTCTTTGATTTATCTCTATAGATCCTTATTCCCAAAAATATAGACCAATTCTCTCAAATCTTTCATGGAGAATTGTCTAGATAGCCAAATCTTGACAGTTTGTAGTATCGGTATATCATTTCCTATTAGCAATATGTCATCAACATAAAGTACTAAGAATCTAACTGC
Organism: Theobroma cacao; assembly: GCF_000208745.1. Classification (NCBI taxonomy): domain Eukaryota; kingdom Viridiplantae; phylum Streptophyta; class Magnoliopsida; order Malvales; family Malvaceae; genus Theobroma; species Theobroma cacao. The sequence goes on from NC_030854.1 coordinate 26,635,819, forward strand.
TTGTCTATTTACCTTATTGTAAACACATGGATCATTAGGATTTTTGACGAAATCACATTCTTTAATAATTTTCATCAAATCTGATGTTCCAGCTCCTAACATTTGCTTCAGCCCATAATCGAACTTTTGAAGTTTTATAGACTTTATGTTGACTCTCCTTAGATATAAAACCTTTAGGTTGTGTCATATACACTTCCTTTTGCAAATTCCCATTAAGGAATGTTGTCTTTACATCCATCTGCCATATCTCATAATCATAATATGCAGTAATAGTAAGCAAAATTTGAATGGATTTAATCATGGCAATAGGTGAGAAGGTTTCCTCATAATCGATTCCTTCAACTTGGTTGTAACCTTTAGCAATCGACTTGGCCTTGTATGTTTGTACATTACCATCCATGTCAGTCTTTATCTCAAATTTCATAACCACCAACCACTTATCGAAATCAAATATCCAATATTGCTTCCTCATAAGTAGTTGGCTTTTTGTCAATTGGTAAAGCATCTCTTTCAAGCAAAAATCTGTATCTCGTTAGAGGTTTGTCTTTGTCTCGTATACCTACGAAGAGCTTTTGTTTCTTGAGCACCGGTTTGAGCATCTAATGCTTTAACCATCGACTTAGGTTCCATAGGGATGTCAGTTTGTGGTTTTTGAACCTTTTCAAGAATTATTTTACTAGTCCTTGCAAGTAGAAACTCCTTCTCCAAGAAAGAGGCATGTTTTTAGACAAACACCTTTTGCTCTATGAGATTGTAAAAATAATATTCTACAGTTTGTTTAGGATAGCCTACAAACTTACATTTGTCTGATCTAACTCCAAGCTTATTAGATGATGCACACTTCACATAAGCCATACATCCCTAAATCCTTGTATAAGACAAGTTTGGCCTTTTACCATACCACATCTCATATGGTGTCTTATCAATCGACTTGGTTGGAACTTTATTAAGAAGGTAAGCAACAATCTTAAGGCATATCCCTAAAAGGACATCAGAAGGTCTGCTCTACTTATCATGCAACGAACCATGTCTTATAGGCAGTTTCTCCTCTCAAACATTCATTATGTTATGGAGTTCTTGGTGGAGTCCATTTTGACAGAATCCCATGTTTTGTGAAATAATCCAGAAACTCTTGGTTAAGATATTCTCCTCCCCAATCTGATCTAAGAGTGAGAATACTTTTCCTAGTTTGTTTTTCAACCTTAGCCTTAAACTCTTTAAACTTTTCAAAAGCTTCAGACTCGTACTTCATTAGGTACACATAACTAAATCTAGAATGGTCATTTGTAAACGTAATGAAATACGAATAACTTCCTCTGGTTGATGTGTTTAAGGGTTTACATACATCCGAATGTATTAGCCGTAGAAGCACACCTGTTCTTTCACCTTTTCCAATAAAGGGAGTCTTAGTCATTTTACCAAGAAGGTAACATTCACAAGTTCCATATGATTCATAATCCAATGGATCTTGATAACCTTGTTTATGCAATTTTGCTATCATTGTCTCTTTGATATGACCAAGTCTACAGTGCTAGATGTACGTTTAACTTGGATTATCTTTCTTTGCTTTCTTGACATCTATATTGAGCATTGAGCTATCAAGATCCATAACATAAAGTCTTCCATGACATGTTGCGGATGCATAAAAGATATCATTTAGAATGACAGTGCAACGATTGCCCTTCACATTAAATTCAAAATCATCATTCTTAACTATGTATGAAACCGAAATGATGTTTCTAGTTAATGCTGGTACACAGTAGCATTCCTTTAGTTCTAGCACTAAGCCTGATGGTAAAATGAGATCACAAGTTCCAACGGCAATGGCTGCCATTCTCGCATCATTGCTTATTTTTAAGATTACCTCATTTTGCCAAGCCTTTTATTATCCCTTAAAGCCTTTATGTCAGTACATAAATGCGATCCACATCCTGAATCTATTATCCAAGATTTAGTACTAGCAGTAGAAAGGTTAAGCTCAATCATATTTAAAGTTATCTCTTTACTTGTCAAGATTGTACTTTTTCATTTATTGAAAACTTTTCTCAAAGTGATATACCAATCCAAATATTTTGCGTTGATAGCATCAAGTATGCCAAGCAAAGTAGCAATTATCATTATACCCATTTTAACAACTTATAAATATAGAAAAAGTATTTGTATTAGTCTTTCGTGTTATTAACCAATTTAAGATGAGGTATTAAATCTTACATTGATTCTCCCACTAATTTTTTATAATAATAGCCCTCACTATTATACGAAAATCTTTACTAAGCATTCCTAACAAGTTGGGACCCCTTTTAACTTATTGCAACCTTGAGTAACTCAACAAATCACAGTAAGCCTAATTGGGTAGATAACATAGTTTATTGATTACATTTCAATGCAACTCCCAAATCAGTTAGGTGACAACTCCTTATCTAAAAGCGTTATATGAATTTCACTTAACTTACCTCTAAGACCATGTGGTCAAGTGTGACACATCCAAATCACACAGTTTTAGTTGAGTAAGACCCATCAACAACTCAAATGTGCTCGTGTAAAAGTTTGACCTTAAGTGACTCAACAAGTCTCTAATTAAAAGGGTAGCTTGGTTATCTTGTTATATGGTGGAAGTTAACTTAATCGTGTGAAGCATATGACTTAGTATTTTAATGAAGGATTTTTTTGTTGCTTTTATCTTGTTATTTAGGTCTCATCGAATTTGGCTTGCATAGCATTATAATATTGTATAAAATAAATCTATCACATGCATACTACTAGGATGATTATGGACTTTTATCTAATCTAATTTTCTTGAGCCACCGAAGGAAATTAGTTGGTCAAATCCTAGGTGATGACATACATAGTCTTCTCCAAGCTTGCTCGTAATCTCCTTGCATCTTTATAGTGCCTTTGGATCTCCATCTTTGAGTTACAAAATAATTTCCTAACTAAACCTAATTTTACACTTCGATGTAACTAATTACATTTATAGTAAAGAAACTTTAAATTACATTTGAGGGGAATTAGGTGAGGAAAGAATTTTACAAACCTAAAAAATTAAGAGAAAAGACAAGGTGCGTAGATCCTGTTTACTTAAATAAATATCATTAAAATAATTTAACCATCCACAATCACATTGGGCATAAGTCCATAATCATCCTTATATAGTCATAATCATAAAATGACCATATAAAACTTATGTTTAATTCAAATTAACGATCTTATATGTCATTTGGCAATAATATCACTGAACCTTTGAAGATATTAATCTAAATAATTTAATGTCCTAATCCCATAACAAGTCTTGTGTTAATTTAGAAGTCCTAGTCATACTACGAATTCAATTAAGCATAGACTTAGTAATCATAAACCTTTTAGGACTATGAATTTAAATCTGACCCTTAGTCTCAATAGGAGTTCTAATCATATTAGAAATTTAATATTCACAAAGAATCCTAATCTAATTAGGCTTTCAAATCTTATTAGAAAATTTAATCCTTTTTGTCCTCAATTTTATAATCATAGTCCAACTAGAATTAGATTTTTATGGTCGAGAGTCCTATTTCTTTGCCCATTTGATTTTAGAACTTGATTTGGGGCAATCCTAAATCCTAAACACTTTAGGATATATTCCACTACAATTAGGAGTCTAAATCGAGGTCATAACCGATTGTACAGCTCCTAATAATATAGAGAAGAAATCGCACAAGCTAGTGCAATTTCATTGGTTTTACTTCACCTATACTGTCCCAAATTCTTTGGAGCTCCATCTTCCATTGTTTACTACGATTTTTAACCAATTTAGAGACATCCCATGTCCCAAACATCTTGCCAAAAAGCTCTCAAAACCTCAGTAAATTTAGAGTACAAATAGTCATGATTTTGCAAGAGTCCAAGTCATGTAAGAATAAAATTCCAGCAAACTGTTTGTGCAGAAACATCATTAGATCACCACCTAAACGATGTTATTAGATGCTGTAAATTTTCAGAGATCAAAATCATCCTCTTGACCTTCAACTCTCAAAAAATTATACACAAACTCCTTCTCTAAGTCCTTTAAAAAAATTTCAAAACAGATCATGTTATGCTACCAGATTTTTAGATTTTAATTTTTATAAAATAAATCTATAAAATCTGTAAGGACTTATTAAATATAGATTTTAAATTCATAAATCAAGACTTTAAAGGCCTTTTGAAACATAAATCAAATTTGAAAAATCCATTTATAATTATTCTAATTTTTTTAAAACTTTGCATCAAATTGACATATAAACAAAAACAAGTTTTCTAATCTTCAACAAGCAAACATAACACTAGATTAAAACAATTAAAAGAAGCTCTGATACCACTGAAAGGGATTTGAATCATGCTAAGGTAGATCATACGCAACGATGTATTAAAATTTTAATCCTTTAAGATATGAATCATTTTAAATGAAATTAATCTAGGAAAAACCATAGGAGAAAGATTTCAACATAATTGAAAGTTTGATGTCTACTTTCTTTGGTAGAGTCTTTCTTGGCTTTTCGTTTTCTTTTTTACTTTTGTAAACCAACTAGGACTTATCAAACCATAGTAACAAAATTGTTTTGCCTCTGATAGTGATTCACACAGTGATATGCCAAAATCTTTTCTCTAAGAGTGTATGAATTTCTAAGCCAAAGTTTGTGCTAGCAAACTCTCAACTTTGATCTCCCTTGTGCTTCTCTCTTTTTGGTTATGATCCTATCTCAACAAATGAAAAAATAAAAAAAAACTCTTTGGTACGTTCAAGAGGCGACTAAAGGATTTTTTATAGAGTGAATTGACCTACTTTATATCCAAGAAGAATTAGAAAATGTCTTGAGCTAATTGGGCCTTTGTTTAACACTCTATTAAATCATATTTGATTTAGTCCAATACTTAATCGGATTAAGCCTTTATAAAATAAATTAGATCACATCTAATTGAACTCAAATTAATTTTGACAATTCACCTTATGTGTGTGATCTTTTAGGTACCCCACATGTTGGCAATAAATATAAATTAATTCAATTAAAAATTCATATTTATATTTATATATCATGAGTAGTATCTAGGAATACATCATGATCACCTAAATATTAAGAGAGTCAATATGGTTTGACTAATCTTACAATATATAATATCTCAGTGTAATTTGATCCTTTCATCATATATCCTTGATAGATAGAAAGCTTGGCTCAATGTCTACTTTTTAACTTATCCATATTAGTCTAACAGTTTCCATATTGACCTATCAAGGTTGCCTTGGCTAGGGACTCTTAGTTAATGTAAGCTAGAAGCAAATGAGATATGTCCCCTTCAAATCCCTTGGGGTGATGAATCCTTTCTAAATTACTCATTCATCTTCGCATGCTTCATGCCACACCAAAAGCACCTTATTTAGGCATTTGGTCACCTTTAAATCCATGGACGTGAAATTAAAATATGACAATTCAAATACAAAATGACCTGGTATCACAGTCTAAGGTTTATTTACACCATTGACAGATGAGAGCATTTTCATAGACACTTGAGTGAAATATCAAATGAATCTCTCATAACGGGTCATGTTCAATGAACTTGTTCCTTAACAAACACCCACATACTATCTCCAAGTATCTCACATACTTCAACTTATGGGATCAGTTACTTACTTCCAAAATAAGAAGGCTTAGTATGTACCAGTCTTTAAGCATGGTCAATATCTTTTTTTTTGACAAAACAATGACTATAAATATATTTAGGAATAAGGCTTTGATGCATAAGAATCTCATAATTATAACCTCTATAATTTCTTTGCAAGGCTATTATGTTCCAAAGACCTTATCCATATAAGTCTCTTATAACTGTTTATAAATAAACTCATGGATAAAGGAATAATTCATACATTATATAAAATATCCATAATTGATTTAACAAAAAATATTACTAATTAATGTAATGTTTTACAAGCATAAAATCGATTATCTTGTAAGGTTTACACTGATATATTTATTTTTGGTACAAGGGAAAGTATCACTATCACTATATAAACTTCCAATATCTACTCCGTCTGAGTTAAATCTAAGTGATTGATCCTTATATTTTTATTACTTTTTTTTTTCCATTCATTTTTTCAAAAAGAAAAAAAGAAAAGAAAATAGCATCAATTTCTTAATTTTTATATTCTTTTCCAAATATATTTGTTTAATTATTTGGAATAACCTTGGCTTCCCTAACCAATTGTAACACTTGCAAAAACTGATCAAGGTTGATGGTTTAATTTTATCATCTTCTCTTAAATCCATGATCTTTGTCCAAATGCATCAAAAAAAAAAAAAAACCCTCCTAGATTTCTAGGTGTGTGTTGTTGGGGATTAAATTGCTAAGAATGCAAATTGAGCTATTAGCACATTAGAAAATGTGAATAGAAATAACTTATTGATGCATTTTGTCCATAAATATATATACATTTTAGAAATATCATAATTACCTAAGGTCTATTTTGTCTGGTTGAAACTTCTGTCATAAGTATTGTTTGAGTGGAGTTGATTTAAAAGTGTTGCATCATATGAAAAACTATTTGACAATATTTTCAGTTATTTTTAATAAAACAATTTATGGAAAAAAATAAAAATACAATTCTTCAAGTAATTTATGAATTATTGAAGAGTAAAGTGAGAATGTAAAAAAATTTCATTAAATATATGTTACTACACACTTAGCTTTTTTTTTTTTTGAAAAAACTTTGTTTTATAGTTTCAGCTAAAAGCTAAAATGAGCATCCTTATAAGCTAAAAATTTTGAAATTTTAAGAATTAGTGGGTGTTTAAGCCAATTCATGGAAAAACATTTTTACTACAAAAATAGAGTCAATGTGTTTAGCTTTGATACTAAGGTACAATGAGGGATCGACGTTAAAAACTACAATACAACATGGAACCATCGTTTGCAACACTAATCATCGTAGACTTGGCACCCATATCGCAGCCACTAAACATTATTTGATACTAGTAGTTGTTGACTTTAGCCCTTCAAACGCCTTTCTAGCAAACACAGGGTAGTCAAGGCCTGATTTTTATGAATCAATGATGTGCTTAGGGTAATAGGATCACGAGATACATGTCATCGTACTATAGTAATGAGGCCATGGAGTATTTGCCTTCAGTGTTAATTTCTTGCAGTGGTATGTTGTGGTCAGTAAAACAACTCTATGAGTTTTTTGATGCAAAGGATCCACCGAAGTGACAATCACAGAGCATATGACTTATGTCATTACTTACTAAGTGTGAGTAGTGGATTCATACTCAGTTATTAATTAAGAAGAGAGAACATCCAAAGAGAGAAGTTTTAGAAACTCATACTTGATATTTCACACAAGTTTTTTGCAATGAATTTTGATGAATTTTTCAATGCCTTTCTTATTGCAAAAAAGTTGCTTACATAGGCTTACAAAGACTATATAAAAACAAACTAGTCACTATTGAAGATAGTGACATGATATGACTAAAGGCTTATAAGATTCTTATGCCTTTACAAAAGGCTTACAATGATAAAACTAAAGCTTACATAATCAACACACCTTTTGATAAAAGTGATTCCAAGATTCTAAACAAAAGCTAAAAGATAAATACAAAGGACAAAAGTGAATCCGATTCCTTTGGTGTCGCTTTTGAGGTAGCACGCCTTTTGATTTAAATTTAATGGTAAATTCAATTAGAGGGAACCACTGATTCAGCTTTAGATAGAAGTCACAAGTTTTATTGCACTCTACATAGTGAATCTTGGGCTTGTCTTCGTTTCCACGCCATAAAAATCTCCTCTCAATTTTATCAAGTTCCCTTATGACTCCCTTGGACATTTGAAATAGTGTCAAAAGAAAATAGGCCAGCTGCTAAGGATAGACTTTAATAATGTCATCTTACCACTTATTGATAAAGTCTTTGCCTTCTATCCCACGAGACACATTTCAAATTTCTTAATAATAGGTCTCTAGATTTGAATCAATCTTTGATTGCCTCTCAATGGCATCCCTAAATATACAGTAAGGAGATTCCTCACTTTACAAGCTATTCTCTCAACTGTCTCTCTAGCAACATTTTTATCTAGACCTACTCCAATGAGGTTGCTTTTATGAAAGTTAATTTTCAACCTCAAGATAGTTTGAAAACCCTTCAAAATTTGTTTAACAATGACGAGCCTTCAAACTTCAGGTTTACAAAAGATCATGGTATCGTCAGCAAACTATAAATGCGATATGACCAGTCTATTATTACTAATGAGGATCCCTCTACAAAGACCGTTCTCCACCCCGTTATCCATCATTTGACTAAAAGCCTCCACAACCATATTAAAAAGGAATGGTGACGATGGGTATCCTTGTTGCAACTCTTTTTCCATTCTAAACGGATTCGTAGCCACCTCATTCACAAGAATCAAAACCGTAGCATTGGTCACACAACCTATAACCTTTCTTTTCCATTTGTCTCCAAAACCCAACATCCTCATGACAAAGTACAAAAAACCCCAATCGACATTATCGTATGTTTTCTCAAAATCAACTTTAAGCATAAAGCCCCCTTCACTCCCTTTTTTACAAGATTCATTACCTTGTTAGTAATTAACACATTATCCGTCAATTGTCTACCTTTAACAAATGCAAATTTCTTATCACTAGTAACCTCTCCAATAACCATCCTAAGCCTAGTGGCAAGTAATTTAGAAATGAGCTTATAGAGACTCCCCACTAAGCTGATCGACTATATTTGGAAATACCGGTCGAATTAACCACCTTAGGTATAAGTGTTAAAAAAGAGATTTTCGCCCCCTCTTTCATTCGACCCTCTTCTGTTTGGCCCTCTTCCATTCGGCCTTCTTCAAAAATCTTTTTCTTGCTCCTCATTACATCATTTTTAACAACACCTCATTGGTGTTTGAAGAACTCAAGATTATACCCATCGAGCCCTGAAGCCTTACTCCCATCACAACTAGAAATCATATTTCAAAGCTTTTCCCCAGTCATATCTTTTTTCAACCAAGTTGTTGCATTGTTACTCAATTTTTTGAATGGACAGTTAAAGCTTCTCAACTCCAATACGTCTTTCTTTTCATAAAACTTAACGTAATGATCTTTAATAACCTTCTTAATAAATTTTTGCTTACCTTCAGTTGTTGGATTAGATTGTTTCTCATCACAGTTAAGGCCATTGCATGACACTACTTGGTGTTTAAATCATTATCCACAACCCATCTTGCTTTAGCTTTTTACTGTCGCTTTTTTTCCTCATTCCTATAAAGCTCCCACAACTTAGCTCTTTTAGCCAATACCTCTTGATGCAGATTAGCACACCCTTCCCCTTCTTACATTTTGTCATTAACATTCTGTAGTTCAGCTTTCAATTTGCTTATTTTTTCTTGCACATTGCCAAAAACTCTTTTCTACCACCATTTCAACACTATCTTTAAACCCATAAGTTTCCTCCATAAACCATAATCTCTCTACTGTCTTTCCCTTGAAATTCCCAATGCTTTTTAACAACTGAATGAAAACTCTTTTCTTTCATCCAATAATTAAAAAATTTAAACGGTTACAGCTCTCAATCCATTAGCCCCGTAATAAAATTAGGTTGTGATCTGAAATGGATGTTGGTAATCATTTTTAGAGTAATTTTTTCTCCTTTTCCAACACTTCAACATAAACAACGAAGTGATCAAGTCGATTGAAAGACGGTTCTTCTCTGTTATTATTTTAATTATATTTTTCACCAACCATTGGAAAATCCATAAGCTCAGCTTCATTAATAAAATTGTCAAAAGCATTCACAGCTCTATCTAAATCATCTTTACCAATTATTTATTCTTTTTTTCTCATAACACTGAAATCACCACCAAGGATCCACATAATGCTCAAAGCCCCCATAATCTATATAATTTTTACCCATACAGTGCTACGTTCCCCATCATCATTAGGAGTGTAAATATTGCCAAAACAACATTTAACATTCCTGTTCTTTAGCTCTCTTATCAACATAATGTAATTTTTGTGCAAAATACTTTGTTCCACATTAAAATAGTTATCCTGCCACAAACTGATTAATCCCCTAGATCTTCGTTCAAAAGCCATTACGTTGCTACACACTTGTTCTTTAAGTCACAACCTTTTAGGCAACCCATCGAACATAGTCTTTAATTTTGACTTTTGAATAAACACCATGTTTGGTTTTTTTTCTTGATTAAACTCCTTAATGCTCTTTGTTTCTCCTCTTACCTATCCTTCTAATGTTCCAAGGTAAAATACTTATAGAAAAAGATAGAACTCACCTATCTACAATCATCACCTCTCCATTGTCTTAGTCTTATCGAATATCCTCATCATTTACCTGATCAGCGAAAGCCTTGATAACTTTTTCCTTTCTTGCCATAAATTCCAAACTAAGGTTGTTGTTCACATCCATGGTTGTTAAAGCTTCCCCCCACATAGTGACCTCATAATCTTAATTGCTCTTTGTACTATCTTCTCTTTTTTCCTTCATTATTCTCCTTAACTTCATTTTTGTCTCCCTCTTTTCATGCAATCGACTTTTTTGCTCTACATCCTCCCTTAAAATAGAATTTTGTCTACCCTTTTCTCCCTAAGTTTCTCCACTCTACTCACCTTAACTATGATCCCTATCTAGTTCCTTCGTCTTTGTCTTCCCGTTTTTTGTTCCTCTCAATTCTCTATTTTTAACTTGGCCTTCAAACTAGTTCCCCAATTCTACCCTATTTCTTTCCAATACTGATTTTTTTATTTGGAGCTTCGACTTGCCTATTTTCTTCCTTTTCTTGCTTTTAATCTAATCCCTTAACATCATATCCCTTAATATTAATAACCCTAGATCTTTTTATCTTTGTTTTATAAAGCTTTCCCCTAATACATCGATTTTTTTCACCCTTCAATCACCCCATTCATCTAAGCTTTGAACATTCACCTTGATGCCTTTACTTTTCTCCATGGATAGTAAGCATTTTTCTCTATTTTCCCCTTCTCATACACTTTTTTCTTCAATTTCGAGTGCCATAATACCTTTCAGTTCAACCCTATCCCCTTTAATCTCCCTTTTTTCTCTACTCTATTCTAACCCATCTCCTAGCCCACACCTACTATTGGTTCTTAAGCCATTTTTTTCCTTACCAATGGTCTTTAGAGCCTAACCTCTTTCATCAACAAGCCCATCATAACCTGAAACCCCTTGGATCCCTTCACTCTGAGTTATTTTACAACCATTTCCCTCGTATTCAACATCTTAGGCTTATTCTTTTCTCGAACTTGGTCCATAGTTAACGTAACAAACTCAACACGAAGCCCACCACTCTATTTTAAGCCGTCATAATTCCCTTCCCCCTTAGACTCCTTCTTTTAGCTCTTTCCATCATTTTCTCTTTTTTAAAATTTAAACTTCCTTTCCTTTGGACTTTTTCTCTTTCTTGTACACTTTGCTCAATTTCATCCTTACTTTCTTGAAGGACAAAACCTCTGTCTTTATTTTTCACCTTATTTTCCCTTTTAAGGCACTTTTCAACCAAGATTTCTTTAGATTGCAACTCCGCTGTTTGACGCTTGATACCAACTAATCATCATTATCCACAGTTATCCTTTCTTTGTCTATTTCACTTTTTGACTTTTGCTAACTCACCTTGATACCAACTATGTCATCACCATCCATGCCTTTTGATATAAGCATTGGATTCGCTCGTCTTAGGAATTGGATAATGTGACAACACATTGAAAGGTGACTAGGCAACACATTGGCACACTTTGCATAATAAATCACACTTAATTAAACATAATTTTAATTTCAAATTTTATGTGCTTTTTCGAATTATTTAGTACAGAGTTAGGCCTTTTATGGGCTATTAAAAGGAAAGTTGAGGTGAGAGTTATCTACACCAGGGGAGAAATTATAGCCAAAATCTATTGTAGACTTTTGTTGGTGGCTTCCATATCATCTTCTGGAAGGATTTCCTTATCAATGCCAGTGGATGCTTTGGACTTTCTTGCACCTCGCCTTAGCTCATTGATGAAAAAATCTTTTGGATCAACATCTTTTCCTAAGTCATATGGATCATTTTCAAAGTCATAGGCATAAGGATTTTGGGAATCTTCCTAACTAATCGGGATCTTAGGCTTTGGTTCTTAGATTACTCATGGTTGCCAGTAAGGATTTCATCAAATTGATTTAAGCTTGGACATATTGGAATCGAAGACATGGTGTAGAGGTTTTATTATTGGTTTTGTACATTTTTCCTTATATAGTTGTTTGCCTATCCCGAGCTAAGCTATGTAGTCATTAGGATAGTCCTTCCAAGGTTGTTCATGCAATTGAGGCTAGATTTTTGATGGAATTATTTTTTTAGTTCACAAAGCTACTTTTGTATCTCAACATATTTTTAGGAATGGGAGAGAATTTCATTGTGGGGGGAGTATGGTTGGCTGAAGAGGATGACTGTGTAAGAGGAAAATTGAATGGCACAAATGTAGTTACAGAGTCTATAAAATGTAAGGATGATGTATTTGTGGTCTTTGTAAAGTTTCTAGTACATTATGAGCCAATCCTTCTATATTAAAATGGGCTTGAACTAGTTGAGAAAGTGCCTGAAGTGTTCATGGCTTGGGTCCAAGGGGTGTATGTTGGGTTGAAAAATGTTATCTTGAAATTTTTGCAAAACTTTCATAAGAAGTTCAAGGAAAAATTCGATGGTGATATAATGTAAGTGAAAAAATATCATTGGAAGTAAATGGTTTTCTTTGAGAAAGTTATTTAATGCCTAGTTGGAAAATGGAGTGGATGGATGAAAGGATATTTGGGATTGATAACAATGGGTTGAATTGATGTGTCTTTGATATTTCAGCGATAGTGGGTAAACATGGGTATAAAGAGAGTGGTTGGTCACTAAGGTTAAGAGCTCGGTGGGAGCTCTTCAAGGGGAAGTTGTAAATTGTTTTTAAGTTTTGGGAGTTTTTTAAACCAAGGGGATAAGTGTTTTTCAGAGGATTTGAGGAAAATAAGCCATTTCCAATAGGCTTGAGAAAAGGTTTCACTATTGCAATCATTGGGAGAATTTTGGAGGGGAAATGTTTATGAAGATGGGTGTTTGGCTGAGATAACATATCTAGGATGATATTGTCACTATCTTTTATATGCTTGAATGTGAAAGAATACTATGAGAACCATTGTGCCTAGTGTAGTAGCTGTGCATTGGGAAATATCTTTTTTATAAAGTTTAGCATGTGATTAAAGGGTAACATGTCAAATTCAATAGTAAAATGGTGGCCAATTAGATGGAACTCAAACTTTTAGATGCTATATTTGACAGCAAGAATCTTCTTGAAAGTGGAGTGGTAGTGGATCTTTGACTCTTTAAACTTTCCACTTTTATATTCGTAAACATTTCTTTGTCCATTGGACTTTTCAAGTAATATTATAGACCAATATCTATTACTTGTGTCAGTTTGAAGGATTCGTTTTTCTTGGGAAGGAATCTTGAGTGTTGGAAGTGACTTTGCCAAATATTTGAGAATTTGTACAGCTTTCATCTGCTTCCTTGTCCATTATTTTGGTGAGTCTTTCTTCAACAATTGTCTAAATGGACTTGTAATCTTTGTAAGATTTATGATGAACTTTCTCATTTACTTTACAATTTGTGAGTCTTTCTTCAACAATTGTCTAAATGGAATTGTTGCACTTCCTTTTTTGTGAGTTGTTTTTCTGGAAATGATTGGAGTTCTTGGCCTATATGTGGCTGTGCGATGTACTTTCCATCTTTGATGTGCATATCGAGGAAATTGTTTTTTATAGCACCTAATGTAATCATTTTCTTTGATAACATTATCCTATAATGCTAGACAATACTTTGGAATCTTTTTAAAAGTTGCTTGTGACTTGTCTCGTCAAAAGAAAATAACAAGATGTCATCAATTTAGATAAGTACATTATTTAATATTGGATTGAATATCCTTGTCATAGCTTTTTGGAATAGTAACAAAGTTGTCTTCAAAGCAAAGGGCATAATCATCCATTGAAAATTGTGTTGTGGGATGTAAAACACTACTTTGTATCTTTTTGATTGAAATATTTGAAGTTGCGGAATCTTGCTTTCAAATCAAACTTAGAGAATACTTGAGCATTGGGTAAGCTTATGAATAGTGTTTTTTTGTTAGGGAGCGAGAACTTGTCATTAACGAGGAACAAGTTTAGTGGCCTGTAATTGATGATCAATCTTAATTTACCACTTACTTGCTCTAAGCATTTATTAACATAAAAGGCTTTGTAAGCCCATAAGGAAGTTGTGGGCTCAATTAAGCCTTGGGCTTGAAGTTATGAACACTTTTTAATGGCTAGCTTGAGATGGTCTGGGTTTATACTCGAGCAACAAGCTTTTGTTGGGTTCACCAATTCATCTTTTTAGAATGACAGAGTGATGAAATACTCTAAGTTTTTCCATAGTGGATTTGGACATTTAAGGAGAAAGCTTGTATAATTGTCAACACAAGAATTTAGGATTAACTTCTTTCTGATATCTCTATGTTTGGGAGAACTGTCTGCACTTGAGACCTTTACAGTTAAGCTTAAGACCTAGCTTACTAGATACAATATTAAATCCAACAATTAAGTCCCTTTGTGGCAAAGAGGAACCTAGTATCCTTAAGATCATCATCGTTAGATAGATCGAGACTTGAAGTGCTCACAATTTGTTACATCATCTTGATAGATTTCTTGTATAATCTGGGACATTGCTTTACATAGCGTCCTAATTTTCTTAAAATGAAGCATTTTGATTAGTTCTTGCCTGGTTTCACTTTTTTTCTTCTATAATTGAAGCTTTTGAATTTTCTTTTTCTTGGAAACTTATTAGTTCTCATAAGCTGGTTTAAGTATGGTGAACAATTGTATTTTTTGAGAGGTCCTCTAAAGTGAATTCTTTTTTTTTGAATTTGCATAGATATGAGGAATGTGTGAATGAGTATTTGATTTGTAGTCTTGATGGTAAAGCACATGGAGTGTTGAGCTTTTTGAAATTTTAAACTTTGTTGGCAATGTACTTGTGCTCATTACGGATCTTGTCAAAAGCTTTCAGCATGATTTTGTAGATATCTTTGAGTGGAAGACTATTCTACTCAAGTCCTCTTTTTCATTCAGTTGCAACTATGTCTAATTGTGGAGTTTTGACAGTATTGAATTTAAGAAGGCTTGTTTTAGATTGATATAATCATTTCCACCTAGTTGGTAAAAATATCTACAGAAGTTGTAATAATGTCTGTCAAGATCTTTTGACAATAATGAACAACATTTTTGCTTGAAGAATTGCTTTATGATTTTGTCAAGCTTATGGCCTTGGTTACCACAAAATATGGTTGCAAATTTATTCATAACTATTGTAAAAGTTTGGTAATTGAGGAATGTTTATTGTCAATATTCATCGAGGCTATCCCAAAAATCTTTTACGGTTCCTATTAATTTGATGGAGAATGAGACTAATAATTGTTGTACTATTACTTTTAGCTTTATGAGTTCAGTTAATCCCTATGCATGGAATTCCTAGAAATGTAGGTTCCATTTACTTGGAAGGATATCTTAAAGGGAGAAGTATCTTGAGAATCTTGAGGATGAGTTGTATTGTCGACGGCGATGGTGATGCTGATGCTGGTTTGGCAATGGATTAGTATCCATTAGTATTGGATCTAGATCATGTATTTTTAGGACATCATCATCTGGCATTTAGACATGTGGCTCTGTTAGGAACATCCTTGAAAGAGAGTTAATACTTTCAATGATGTTAGAGTCTATAATGGAAAAGATTTTTGAACTTTCATAGTTCTTTGAACTATCATCAACTGATGGTGGAGTGAGATCTGGGAGGTTATTCCTGGCTATGTCCTAGAGAAGTGTGGGAAAGATATTAGGAGTTGGGGCCTTTGAGATCATGAACTGGGAAGGCAGGTTGGACGACACTTCTGTTGTTGGGTTTGGTAAGTAAGCTAGTGTGGATGTAGTTGTGGGTTTGAATGATGTTGGTTGAGTTGGGCTTAGAGTAGAAGTTCTGGGCTTTATGGGTTGTGGAAAAAGAACATCAACTAGTCGTTCTATTCTCTTTTCTTTTTGTTCTAGTTGCTATTACGTTTATTGTTGTTTGAATCTTAGAACCCATTTTTTGTGGAACTTGTTTCAAGTGGAGGTTTCTATAGATGGAGGTTTAGTGAGGTGAATAATGGTTTTGGTGTCGAGAAGGTTGGTGCAGGTGTTGCAGAGGTCGGTGCTAGTGTTGACGATATTCTTGGTGGAGAAGGAGTGTGGAGGTGTAAAGTTGCATGGAAGGGTATTGTGGTTGTTGGTTGTGACAGAGGAATGTAGGAATCAAACATCTTGGGGTTGTAGTAGTTTTGCTGCTGTGGCTCTTCTTGCTTTTGGGGGATTTATCTTTGAAGATATGAAAGTGGAACTTTTAGTGACTTCATTTCAGCTTCTCTATCAGTTATAACTTATGTATAGTCTTATCTTGTGATAATGATCTGTCGAATTTCTAGATCAAGAGTGACAAGTCTTTGCTAGATCTGTAAAATAATATTTTTGAGATTTATGAGGTGCTGGTCAAAATATCCACTAATTTGATCTATCTTATTTTTAATCCTTAATAAGACTAAGTTTTGTGTAATTGCATTATAAGTTTGCTAGTTCAAAACTTCTTTAGTTGCTGAGGCTTTCTTTTGATTTCCACTTTCATCACAATCCGTGGGATTCGGAACTTTATGCATATGCTTGTGTTGATCTTGTTGGAATTCTCATAGTGGAGGGAATTTTGTCTCATACGCTGTCAACTCAAGTTGAATCATACATACTTGAGGTAGTTGGGTCGTTTGGGGTATTTGAGCAAGGTGTTTTTTTCTTTTCTTTTTCTTCTTTTTGGATATATGCAAGTCTTATTACGTAGCAAGACATTATCTTTTTTTTTCTAGGCTTTAGAGGAGGAAGATGCTGAGTGTAGGTTTTAAGTTAGTTTGGCTTATCTGTTCTTTTATAATAACAAAAATAATAGTCAAACTTTCCAAACGGTTCGCTAAGAAATCTTACTTTTAGGTCACCATTTTCATATCTTTTCTTGAGGAGCTGTTATGATGATTTTCTTTATAACTTGTCCTCATCATCATTTATGGAATGCCTATCCTTGATCCATCTTTTATTGGTATAGTTTGGATCCCAATAATAGTGTCCTGTTTGGGACTTGAATGCATGGACTAGTTGTCTAGAAAGTTGAAAATATTCGATGTTAACATTTTGTTTAGGAGTGTATAATTTCATCATGAACTGCGTAGAATGAGTTGAAAGAGTGGTTGTATCATAAACTGTGTGGGGAACACAGAGGAAGGTGTTGTAGTTTCTTTGTCATTGTGGTTGAACTTGATGGTCTTGTTTAGATTTGTCATGCAAGTTGCTTCAGTAGAATGGATTGGTTCTTTGTGCTTAAATAACTTTTCATAGTTTGTAACACAAGTCGTTGACAGGAGAAAGATAATATGTTCTTCTGTGAATGCTTTGGGTACATGGATGTGTCACACCCATTTTGTTCCACTAGGCGGGCTGGCTTGATGGAGGGTAGCATGGCTCGCAGATGGGCCAGATCTCCTTCCACTAGGCAATGCTTGGGTGCATAAATGGTTGTGGTTGGCAGTTTTGTTGCGCAAGAGTCCTAAGTAGTAGGGCGCGCAGGCACAAGAGTAGCTCTAGCGTGCAGGCAAGTAGAACTGAAGCTCAGGTTGGCCAAACTAGGGGGTAGGCAGGTAGCGCGGGGCACGCAAGGCTGGCCCAAGCTACGCTAGAAAGATTGTCTAGACTGACAGGCAAGCTAGCCGTTGGCCAACAGCCCAGAGGCGCGTCAAAGGGCCCAAATAGACCCCAAACGGCTCCAGGACCATTGGGAACCACTTGGGACTACTGAAGGAGGTTTCCCACTATAAAAGAGAGCCTTGGGGGACTTTGGAGGGAGTTGGCTAGGTGGTTGTTGGAGGGTTACTGGTTGGAGAGCAAAGCTAGGAAACACTGGGAACCTAGGGCTAAGTGGCTTGGCACTTGGGGGCCATTGTAAAGGGCCACAGTGAGGTCAACCGAGGCTGTTGGGTTGGGGTGCTGAGGCACATTGTGTAGCTGGCTTAGGCCACCCTTGTACATTTGTATATTTGAATGTAAATACAAATACCCAATTCATACTTGCTTTCTTATTGCTTGTATGCCTTCCTTATTGAGTGCTGGTTACCTTGATTAAGTGAGCGTGTGGACCAAATAAGATGCTCGAGAGTATCGTGCCGCTAGAGATGGGCTGCTAGAGGTTGTGCTTTCCGGGCAAGGGCTTGATACGAGTTGTCCAGAACGTGCGGATCAGAAGCTTAACGAGCAGGGCTCGACTGATTGAGCGTACAAGTGTTCGAGGTTTTGCTTCTGCATTAACGATCTTGTCAAAGGAGACCATCCTTGACCAAGTAAGCCACCGAAGTGACCCAAGAAAGGGCATGGTTGAGGGCCGTATGGGTGCAGAGAGAAAACCCCCATGACAGACGCATGTGGTTGTATTTGTCTAAGCATCGAACTTGACACAAGGGATCTCATTCTTGTGTGGGATAGAGTTGTAGATTGCATGATCTTGGACTCTATACTCCATCTAGTAGTGTAGAGTGGCTTCATGTGTTTGGCTGAACATTTGTGCTCTAACAATTTGGATCTGAACTTTTAGTGCTTTTGAGGAAAGTCAGATCCTTGAATGCCATGTTGTAGTTAGAGAAAAAAGTCATAAAGGTTGTTCCTAAGTCGAGGGAGGTTTCAGCAATACCTATACTTTGAGATATTTGGAGTTTAACAAGGTGATTTTGAAGAACACTGGTTGTCCTTTGATGCCGCCATAGTTGAAGGCTAATCTTACTGCTCCAAAATGGATGTGAGTGTATCCTTACTCTAACCACATAGCTAGAAACTCTGGAAGAATCTTAAGAATAACGAAATGCTCTTGTAGACTAGAAAGAAGTATAAACTGGTCAAACCTTGCAGAGAGTATGTATTTTTTGGAATTTGGGTTTTTGGAGATATTAATCTCTTTATGGAAGAAGGAAAAGAGGTAGAGGATTTTTTGAGGGCTTAGTATGAATTTAGTAAAGGTAGGTGAGAATCTTCAACTTGATTACTCTTTGGGATGTGAGTAATCTCATAAAAGAAGTCATATTTAGAGACTATAGTTTTCTTAAGTACATGAGAGGGAAGATAGGAGAAAAAGGGACAAGTAAAAGTAGAAAAAAGGAGAGAGTCTATGTGAGTATGGTTTTCATATCTTATTGGTGTTTGACTATTCTTTGTCCAAATAGTGTCGTAACATTGTAATCCTTCACTAGCTCATTGGGTAAACTAACATAGTAATAGAATAATGTTGACTATCAAGCATCACTATAAAGTAAACTGTTGTGCATGTAACCACTCTAATTCCAAGGCACAGGGGAGATCGACGTCAAAAATCAGAATAAAATGTGAAATCGTAGACCGCAACGTTAAGCGTCGTAGATTAAGCGGCCTTTTGTGCTTTAGACAAAATTACCAATCAAAATTTCTTTAAAAAATACTAATGTGTAGTAGTAACAAATATTTACTGAGGTTCTCTTTATTCTCACATTATCATTCAATAATGCATAAAATTATAAGGAGAATTATACCTTTTCACATCTTTATTTGGTTAAATTTTTTTCTTATTTCAATTTAATTTATTATTTTTAATTAATACCAATTAATTTAATTTTCATTCTAAAACTTATGATTTTGTTCAATAAAATAATTGCTTTTATTTATTAAAAATAATTTAAAATATTATAAAACATATATTTATTACATTTTATCACATTTGCATTAAATTTTACTAAATTTTACCTTTTAAAAAAAAGTTTACTAAATGTTACTTTATCATTATTTGACAACACTATTAGAACAACTATATTCAGCCAAACATCGTTTCTTCTTTTGCAGTAGAAAACTTTGGTAAACAAGATCAAACACTCACTAAATAATAATGGCCAATAAATTAAGTTCATAATCTGTATATGGGAACGTTGAGGTTGTTTTCTTTCTATTAAAAACACTGAGTTTGGTAAAGTTTCTATTAAAAGAAGGGTAAACCACTTTATGCATGGGTTGGGTACAACAATCCAGCTCCTTGGATCTAAAACTCAACCAACGTTTAGGCTGAAATCATGAGCAAATATGCAGGAAAATCCTACCCACTTTCATTCTACCAAATAAATTCCACACCACAAGTTTTATTCTTTCCATATACAAATGACTGCAACTCCATTTCTCTACCCAGACATGCTTTTTGTTTGCTTGTACCTAGGCAGGATTAAAACAGTATATATCAGAAGAGGAACCAATGTGCTATTTGCTGCTTTTCTCCTATGTAGAACAATGCCTCAATCCATGTAAAACTTACTGTAAGAAGCTTTGCCAGTGATCCTACACCATTATTCTGTTTGTTTCCATTGCATGCTTGCCTAAATTTCGTACATCACTGAACAATTTGTTTTACAAAAGGGGATGAGCTTGAACTCCATCTCCCCTCTCCCCTCGTCTTCCAGCCTACAGCTTCATAAAGCCTCCTTTGAATGAACCATAAAGCGGTTGTGATCTTCTAAAACTGAAGATATCATCAATTTGGATGGTGTGCGGTTGAGATGGCTCACTTTTATCTGAGTTGATTTCAGACAAATGTTGGTTCCCGTAAACTCGCACGCTAAGTGTCTTCTTTTGAGTTGCACCAACTTTTATATTTTCATTGAAAAAATCTATCAATTCTTGTTGTGTAAGCTGCCTTAACGCTGCAACCTGTTTAATAAAGATGGTAAAGATAAACTATTTAATGACATAAACCATTCAGATCAAACTAAAACATTCAATTTAGATGAATAGTTAAATTAAAATGTAGTGTTACATTAAGTCAAAATAAAATGTAGATGTATTTCATTTAACAGAATCTGCAAAAAAAGTACACTCTTTTTTCTTACCCTAAGTACATATCAGATTGATCTACATACCTCAGCTTCTCTCCTATCAAACTTGAGCGTCCCATCACTGATCTCTCGCCAGTAAAATCTAGATTCTTCCCTCAAATTCTTGTGCTTCTCAAGCTTCATATCAATCAATGCATTTATGTTGCTCTGTGTAACAAGTTGGCAGCTGTTATACTATTAAAGGACAAACTCACTCACAACCAACCACAAATGCACACAATCATACACACACCTTACAGTTAGATAATAAAATCTTGAATAGAAAACAAATGCAAGAATCACACACCCAACCCACACTCAAAAGTCATGCACATGCAATCTGCATCAAATGCTCAACAAAATTATTGGAATAATTACTCTGAAATTCCTTCATCTACTAAATGCATAAAGGGCATTCAACTAAGAGATCATTAGGCAGATGATTTTCCAAATGTTATGCAGCTGAATTGTCAACGAGATGTAAGAAATTCTACCCATAATAGATAATTTACCAACATGATACACAAAATAGCCTGCTTTGATATCAAAGTTGTAAATGTACCAAAGAAAGGTAACTAAGAAACATAATACGAACAGGTTATCAAAACATGGAATAACCAACAATATTTTGACTACAATAAACGCCCATGTTTACTCTGGCAGCAAGATTCTCTTTTTCAATTTAAAAATGTATGACAATATATATTAGAACTCAACCATGCATACTATCCAACAGATTGTTTCAGATTTGCATTTTCAAGCAATCAACCATTGGCATTCTAGTACAAACTATGACACAGCAGAAAACATGAAGCCGTGCTCTTACCTTATGACTAGAGAAACAATGGTGTAGGGCATATTTGGGGAAGTTTTCCTACTTAGGGTTCATGGTGGGTTGGCTAGAAAACTAGGGATTTTAGGTTTTACACCTATAATTTGAATTAAGATTTGATAATCAATCAGGGAATGAATCAATTGAGATTGGATTTCCAAATAGGGCTGTAGCATGCCTGGGGAAAGATTGCTGGAAGTTTCTGGCAGCAGTGGAATTAGAAGAAAATAAGTTTTAGAGCTGCTGTTCTGGTGCTAGGAAGAGTAACCTGTAGCACTGTAGAGTAGAGATGGAAAGAAGAAAGGAGATTACAGATCACTCAATTACAACTCCAGAAACTCTCAATGACTAAAATCTTGAGGAGCAATAAAAACATATAACTACGAAAAAGAGTAACTTATCCTACTAAAACTAAGATTCTAAAATCATTAAAATTACAAAAAAGACTCAAATAATATATACTACTAAACACTACTTTAAAAACCTAATATCTCTAAGCAACCCAAAATAAGACCCAATGGACCACGACAAAGATCCATACCAGCAAAACAAAAGTGACAAAAAACCCAAACAGACCAAAACTAAATTAAATCCATAAATTACTTTAACGAGAGAAACTTTGTTGATGAAGAACCCGAGAATTTAGCCTTGGGCTTCCAAAGAAGATGGCATTATCTAACAAGCTACTGATGCTATATCAAACAATCTCATGAATAAATTACCTTGGACCTTTGTCACACAAGTTTAAAAAAAATTCCACAAAAACACACAAAAAAGAATTACTTCCACCAGCAGAACTCTCCATGTTACCTTAAATTCATCATTTGTCATCTCATACAGTTTACTCTCAAACATTCTGAGGAATGCCTCAACTCTCAAATCAATATGTCCTGGACCCTGTTAAGAGAGACCATGTTTTAGAGTTGAAGTGAAAAGGCAATAAGTATGTACAAAAATGAGAACCATGCTAATCACCTTTACTGTAGATTGGATAATGAATTGCACCCCACGGATTCCAGAATCATTCCTAATGAAAGACAATCCAAGACCTTAAAATGCAGCAGAAAATGCAAGCATAATATTAAGGGACAACAGTTTTTCTCATACCTCTGCATGAGGACAGTAATGTACCCCAGTTGCTCAACAGATCGAAGCTGATGAAAGGCAGGTTGCTTTGCAATAAGGGCAAAAAGTTGAAGTTTCACATTCAATATAAAATCGTCCCTATGAACCTAGCCATTCAAAAATGATTCACATCAGAATTGCGTAATATCAAGGGGCATATGACTCCAAAACTGATACAGGAACAGAAGCAAAGCAGAATCATACAGAAATGTAGTCCATCTTTTGGCAACCTTGTCTGTCAGAAAGGATTAAAAGGTAATAACTATGTCATGGTAATGAATGTTAATCTTTGGATCAGTTCTTTTGGGATCCTTCACCTGTCAAGTGCAGGATCCACTTCAACCATAGACATCCTTTCAATTCATATACATACATATACACACACACAACTATTTCATTCAGAGATGCCCATAAAATGCAACCAGAACATTCCATAGATATTTGGACAACAAGAACCTTTCATGTTCTACAAAATTCTAAAATAAAAATAAGTAAATAAGTAAGTTTGCATCCAAGCATTTGTCTCATTGGTTGGTGCATAATCTCCCTGCCTAAAGAGCAAGATTCAAATCCCCCCTCCCCCAATTATAAAAAAAGGAAAAAAAAAGTAAGTTTGAAGACAGTTTTGCATGGGGGTGCAATTGAAATCACCTTTAGAATCATGTATAATTTTCTTAGTTTTCTAAACATCAAATCAATTGCAAAAATTTATTTGTGAGGTTAAATTGATACTTTCGGGAACATGCTTTATTTCAAGCTCTCCCACCTCGAGGAAAGAGTTCAGGAAGTGGAAGATACCCTCTACAACCAAGTGGGTGAAACATATAAATTTCACATTTTCATCTTAACATTTCAACTATTAGGCCAGACAGTGGTAGTTGTATTTAATGTGCACTGCCTAAAATCATTGTGTTATAGTGTTTGATGGACACAGACCAAGCTAATGTCCCAACATATGTTTCATGCCCATTATATATGGACAAAAGTCTTTCACCAGATGCTTAAAGCAAATTATCCTCCACAAAATCATGTGATGCTCCAAGGATGATCAATGCCATTTCCATACAATATGGACATATCTTTGTTTATTGGGTAAACTCCACCTACACCTCTTGTAGTTTTAATTGTTTCCCCACGACACCCTACAGTTTCTTTTTTCCCAAATAGCATCCTATAGATATCTTCTTCTTTTTTAATTAGCACCTTGTGGATGACTTACGTTCTCACGGAGGCTTAGGTTGTTAATTTTGCTCAGTAAAATTACAAAAATACCCTAATGTGTGAACAAACAAACAAACTTTGAATTGAGGGTGTTTTCGTAATATTGGAAAAATTAACAGCTAAAACCCTTGTGAGAACAGAAATTATTCACAAGATGCTAGTTGAGAAAAAAGGTATCGATGGGGTGCTAACTGAGAAAAAAGAAACCACAAGGTGCCACGTGGATAATTTGAAATCACTAGGGGTGTAGGGGACATTTACCCTTGTTTATTCAACAGAAATTTGCTCCTTGCAGAGCCATGGGTTATATTGACATAAATCCAAAACAATGCTATGAAATTTGGCACCATCAAAGGAGTCAACTAAAAAACATACAGGTACAAGATTTTTAATTTCACATCCAGCCCTTGGTCTCTGGCAAAATGGATGAATATAACAGGTTGAGTTGAATAAATGAGTGATATAACATTTTGACTATTGGTCAAGAAAATTTATCTTCATAAACATGAAAAACCTAAACATCAATGACATATTCCTTCATGGACAAGGTAATAGGTGTCCAAAGTACGGCTCCAAGTATTTTGCAGCAAATGTTTTCTTATTGGGAAATCCTTAATGAAAATGGTATACATAGGTTATGTTTTGGTATTTGGCATCATTAAAAACTAAATGTACATCATTCTCATTATGGATAATAAAATGATTGATGAAAGTTGCTTGCCAGGAGCAATAACGGGCAATGCTAAAAGATAGATGATCAATGAACAAATGTAGTTGATGGTTGCCATTTTTGAAGGTGGTAATATCAGAACAATTCCTGACAAATGGCAATGGTTGCCCACTTGGACAGTATTTTAACATTCACTCCAGAAAAATGTCTAACTGTTTTTGAACAATTAATTACATTGTAATTTTGTTTATTGATCCTGAAAATATTTGAATCTTCATATATCAGACCAAATATAAGAAATAATTCCCCGTAAATCACTTTTTATTAACAAAAGCAGCCTAAACAAAATAATGCAGGCCCTAAATGGAGAAAGCATCAGCTAAATTTCAAGATGTAAAGGATGAATGCATGTCAAGATTAATGAGTACTACAGTCAAAGAGGACCTGAAATGATATCCGAGAATATATTGGAAAATCCAACATGATTAGATTATGAACAATGGAGCCTTTGATTAATAAGATCGTATGGCATTTTTTCTATAGATGCTTAATGGAGTCCATGATCAAGGCTAACACCTAAAATTCAAACCAAGGAAGAGTTTTATACATATAAAGTCAGATAGCAGATAAAGTTTAGGTAATTAAAGCTAACCAGACATTTCAAAATTCACACCTACATCCACAGTCCGTGGCAGAAATGGGAAAAGAGAAATCTTTCACAGGCAAATGCAAAGCTCTGGATATTTTAGCATTAACATAATAGTTCAAAAGACTGCCTCTATTTAGATATTAAAATTCAGGGCAATTATGTCTAGATAAAACTCATTGGGAGCAATATAATACAAGATCCTGATGGGTAAATGCATTCCAGATAATATGACCAAAAATTTTATATTCTCCAGACAAACCACAATTACCTGAATATAGTGGACTAAAGCAGAATTCTCATCACTAGGATTGAGGCCTTCCTTAGAGTAGAAGTAATTCATGCCTCTTTCAAGCTTGACAACTCTATTAGTTAGATGCTGGGACAGAAAAAGTGGTTGGCATATAGGTTTTGAACCCTTAAAGAAAACATCTTCAACAAGCTGAATCATTGACTCTGCTTCCTCCTGTTCGATGTTTCCTATGGGAGAAAAAAATAAAAATAAAACAAAAGAGAATATATTTAGAACCTAGCAAGTATGACTAGATGCAACAAAAATGTGACTGGGATGGAGAGGGCAGACACATATGACAAACCTGCTATGTAACACTCCAGGAAAGCCCTTGAGAGCATCATGGTAGCAAATTTTGCAAGGTCTTCTGCATTAAGATGAGGTAAAACTTCAAGTTGTTCCATCCAAGGCCATGTCTGGTCCTCTAGTATTAATGAGCAATTGTACATAGCCTGTTGATAGGGTTGCTGAAACTTGAAATTTTGATAGTCCTTCATTACCATTTCCTAATAAAAACAAAGAAAGAATACGAAGGGCAGAATAGAAGGTTATTAACAAACATATTGATTAACGTAATAAATAAATTTCTAATCACATGCTCTATTGATGAACCAATAAATTCAATCCACATAAAATGGTTTAACTAAAAAGATTTGTCTCATCCAATGGCTTACATTAGCAAGTTGACCACAAAGTACATACCCAGAACCTCTGTTTACTCATTTTCAGTGATGTAGATTTTACTTTAACAGAGAGAAGACAGCCAGGCTGCCAAACCAACATTTTATCAGACTACATAAAATCTTAAGGTTGTTCTTTTCCCTTCCAAAACTGAAGGGAATTGATTATATATGGATGAACACTTCTCTAACATGTGCCATGCCATGGATCATATGTTCATCTGACCTTGATTTTTGAATGTGAGAAACAAACAGTTAAAATTTTTATGTTTGACAACACAGGTCATAGGTGCTACAAGATGACCTTATGACAACCCACCCTCCCTTCAGAGGCAAGTTTATAAAGGCCCTGCATTTGTGCCCCAATTAAAGTTAGCTTCACTTAACTAGTAAATGTAAAAGTTACATAAATATCCATAATTCGATTGCCAATATCTAGTCATCAGGATATTGTTGACAAAGGATATTCTACCCTCCTAACCCAATCAAAATTTATCAACAATGGCCAGTGAAGATTGAAAGCCCTTTGCTTTGCTACTCACACTGCATTGTTTTTATTACCTTTTCACTGATGGCATAGGAATCCCACATCTCTTGCATAAATCAAGCCTAGTGGTATAAGAGCCAAAAATGGAGCCTCTTCCAATCAGCTATTGCTTTTGATATGGACTCAACCACCAGTGTTACAAAATTAGCATCTTATAAGCATAATACTTATAAAAAAACCCTTGAACTATTCAAAAAAATTCAAATAAACCCTTGTTCTTTTATTACTCTCAATCAAGCCCTTGTAGCCCTATACTTTAATTTTGGACCAAATAAACCCTTATAACTAACAATTTACTAATTGCCATTCGTATTTTGATAACTATTGTTTTATGCTGAAGTGACACTAACGTGGTATGGTGATTTGTCATAGTGGAGGGTGAGACTGCCACACCTTGACATCACTCTCAACTATGACTAGTCAACATGTCACATCGACATCATGGAGGCATAAAATGACAAGTGTCATTTTGCCTAACAACAGTCAACCATTAGTTATAAGGGCTTATTTTGATCCAAAATAAAAGTACAAATGGCTTTACTAAATGCAAAAAAAATAAAATAAAATAATGGTCCAGTTGTTTTGGCGTAAAATATTTTCTAGAAAATGTTTTCAAGACTTATGTTTATTTGGAAAATGGAAGATTTATTCTAGATGTAAAACATTTTACAAATCAACAGGAAAAACACTCATTGATCACGTAAAATGTCTTACGCCTTTGACAGGCATAAGACATGTTTTGGAGAACAGAAAGAATGTTTTTACTAAGTCTAGTAGTATAGGTTTAATGAAAATATTAATAATGAAATCATTATTTAAAATATTAAATATTAATATTTAATTTAAAATATTAAAAAAATAAAAATATTAATTTAACTTTAAAATTTTTTAACTTAAAATATTAATATTTAAATTATTCAATACCGTTAAAATTAAAAAAATATTTTTTAATGAAATCATTCAATGTAATTAATATTTTATTTATAAATTGAATAAATATTACTAATAATTATAACAAAAAATATTTCAATGATCGTCATTTGATGAATACACATTATCAATATAGGTTTTGAATGTTTTACACAATTGATGAATATTTGATATTTCAATGAGATGGAATTTTTTTGAAAATTAATGCTTACTATCATTACAATATGTGGTTAAATACTTTAGAAAATACCATTATTGATTTTCCCCACTTTTTATTTCCATTCTTAATTTTAATGTGAACCAAATGACACCAATCAATTCCTATTTATCATTTTAGCACTCAAATAACTCACGTTTCAAAAAAAAAAAACCACTCAAATAACTCCACCAGCGATGGTGGAAAATATTTTCCACAAAATGATCCAAATAATAGAAAATGTTTCGACAGTTTATCCAAATAACAGAAAACATTAAATTTTCCTCTAAAATACTTTACACGAAAAAAATTTCCCCCCAGCAAGTTATTTTCTATTTACCAAACGGACTCTAAGGCTTATCTGAATTTTCTTAAAAAGTTTAGGGGGCTTTTTTAGGTATTATGCCTTTGAAATTATTGCAGAAAAACTAAGCCTATACTATAATAATAGAAATGTACTTTGAAACTCTAAAGGTGATATCTTGGTGTATCAGGATAATTTAACTTTTTAATAACTTTGTACATGACTATATATATGGTACACTTAGCATAACTGTGGAGAAAAATTCTTTTTCGGACTACTGAATTTAGACGTGACACTGTAATAAATAAAACAATGGATGAAAAGATTGCATAATAATCACAGGACTTTAACACTATATGTAAACTTCAGGTGATTATGAGCTCAAATAACAAGGGCCCAAAATTATGAAGTCTCATAAAACAACCAAACAAATAACTAATTCCAGAAGATCCGAAAAAGAAATACACTCACCTGGACCAAGCAATTTGATGTTAGTGGCAAATTTAAGGAGGAAAAATAAAAGGTTGCAATACCTAAAACACTTGAAGTGGTGAACCTCTAGGCATAACAAACCTTAATCATTACCTTTGTATTATTATATTAGTCAATAAGTAACACCAGCTCAAGAAACACAAATGGAAAGAGCAGACCAGAGACAATGGCATACTGACACCAAAAGGCAATTGTTTATCTCCGAAGCTTAAGTAGCAATTTATATAGTCTTTTAATCATTACCTTGATTACTGAAAACCTGTCAGGTTTCACTTCAAATTTTGCAATTTTATCGACTACAGTTTCCAGCAAGATCCTCAACTTGTGATTATAACCAACCAATGTGACCTAAAAGAAAATAACAAATCAAAAGATACCATCTAATTAAGAAATGAAAGATATGATTAATGCCATATAACTACTATGATAAGTGCAGACACACATATAGAAAGAAAGAGAGAAAATGATTACCATAAAAGAGTGTTAACTTTCCTTCTTGGATCTTTTCAACTAAGGTAAGTATTTAGAGCATGCATATCATCAGTATAGAATATTTCCAGCCAGTTCTAAATTTAATCTAACTTAAGAGAAGGCAAACTACAGATTGGTGCAATAGTAAGGCAGAATTTAGAGTCTGCCAGTGTAAGTTAATTCTTTATAATTCTCAAAAGATTATACATTTCACACACTTTAGTTACCTTCTCAACAGCAATATGATAAAAGTGCATTCACCAAACAAATAAATAATCCACCCATAGAGTAAAGCAGCATAGGGAGTAAGTTCCTTGAAACAATGCTTCAGAGAGGATACCCTATTTTAACCAATTCTTGCCCTTTTCAGAGTTCCTTTCAATTATGCTTCAGAGGCTTTTCCTTGAATTTGTAATCTAATTATCCCAATTACCTTCTAGCACTCAGACAATTTTGCTTCTCTTTCTTTTCTTTTTTTGCTTTTTGTTTTTTATGCCAAAAACAAAATTGTCTAAATGCTAGATAATAAGCAGGATCATATTGTTGAAGACAAAATTTAGAAGCTTTAATGAGCATCAACATGATCTAATTTACGATCAAAGTTATTAGAACAGACCCAGCCAGCCAATTCAATATGGAGAGTCATGAATCAGGCGAGGCACTCGTCTGAATGACCCTTGTAATCCTCCTTAGGCAGAAATTTCCCAAACTCAGGTGACATGAAGCTTTAACCATGAAACATGCAATCCCACCTCTAAATTCTGGTCAGACAAATCTAAATTCCCTCTCTCATTTTATCCTTATTATAATGAAGATAATCTATATGTGTTAGTATATATAATTACAATTCATTACCTTATCCATAGACAATTCATATTTAGGTCAAATGCACACATTATCAGATGGAATCACGTAAATGCCACAAGAGAAAAAGGAAGAAGTACCTCAAAACCACTATCTGTGTGGATTATGCCATAATAAAGACCAGCAACCTGAGCATAGTAAGCTGAAGCATATAAGATAAAACAAGGCATCAGTAAAGAAGACGATCATACTCAAATGGTAAGAATAATCTAATGTCACTACAGATAGCTTTTGCTATAGATAGCTCAAGCAAAGAGAAAAGGAACTGGGGAAGGAGGGGCAAGTAGAATTGTACATTTAAAGGCTACTGCCTTATAATCTGAGTACTGTACAATCACATTACACCATTAAGGAAAAAGGATAAGAAATTTAACATACCATATTCATTCAAGTAATCCATCAATAACCGTGCAAAAATATCTGCAAGAACTTCAGCTTCAGGAGAGTTGCTAGCATATGGGCAGTTGAAGTCTATCTTAACATATGCCTTAGGAGTGGAGAACATTGTATCAGGCTTGTACCATAATTTTGAATATGATGACTTTCTCAACAAAACCGGAAACTTGACCTGTTCCAAAGGTTAATCACAAGAGAAGTCAGAATAACTACAAAAGGATATTTTAAAAAAAAAAAAAAGTGACAACTTTAAAAAATAAGATCAAATTGTTAGATCCATCAAACCTTCTCTTGAGAACTCTTAAGAGACAAGTCTGTTGGTATAAAAACATTAGGGGCAGGTAAATGCAGCTTTTCCATAGGAGCCAATGACATCCATTCCTGCAGTCAAATAAAGATTCCATCAAGCACCTGTTTTTTAGTGGAATCAATGACTAGTACATCATTTAGACAAATGAAATTATTATTATACAGATCTAGTCATTTATCATCAGCAAGGTCTGACCACGGACCTGAACTATTGAGGGGGTAACTTTCTCAATGGAATATGCAGTTCCATACCAAGGCTCAACCTTGTCAGTCAGTCCCTCAAATTTCTGTGACTCCCAGAAGATTCTGTTAGAAAGAGGGCTTATCAGAAATAAACCATACCATAGCACAACAATAACTATCTCGAGCTAACAAGACACAAAACCATTTCTGCAATTCAGAAAAACAAGGAAAGTTTTTTAAACATTTCGAAGAACTCTTCTGAAAGCTTCCAGATATTATTTGTAATGAGAATAAACTTAATAGCAACTTTGTTTAGAGGAGCTACAATAAGTGAATGCATTTGATAACTTGGCAGTTCATTTGTTTAATAACATGCACAGTGTAATTCACACAAACATAGAAAAAAAAAAAAAGAACACCAATATTGAGAGCTTCAAACTAATAATAGAGCATGGTGCATTTGTGAAAACTTAAAAACTATTTCAAAAAGGAGAGCCAAACAAGGTAATTAGATGTATACTTGCATTGATATAAAGGTAAAAAGGGCTTAAATGTCTCCAATGGGACAAGTGAATGCTTCATATGTCCCATTTTAGTCCTCACTCAAACGCATACCTGACATTCTCTGGACAAAGCTCATTTAGTATCATTTGTATAGTGTCTGGATTGAAATTCGAAGGCAACGATGACCCCACTAGCCAATCTTTTGGAGGATATATCTGAAAATCAATTTCAAAAGAATAAGAATCAAACTAGTTAAGCCCAAACGTAAGATCATCAATAATAAAGGGAATATTGCACTAACTGAATGAACAATTTATACATGAGGGCGATTCAGATATAGACTGACAATCTAAAGCAAGTCCCAAAAGTCAAAGCTTGAATGCTTGCTGTTTAAATGATCAGCAATTCTCCTTAAGAAAGCTCTCAAAGGAACTGGAGGAGGATCTAAACAAGCTTGTAAGTCAGCTACCAAATGAGCATGAGGAAGATGTTGCTTCTGAAACAATCCTTCAACATTAGTTTTCACAGATGCACCAAATGCAATAAATGTTATCTTCAAATACGGCGACTCAGGTGCACCCTTCAAACATTGTGAATTATCAACCTTTCTGTTCGTTTCCTTAATTGCTTCTTGATCAATCACAAATCGCATTACGCTTCTTCTAAGGAAGCCTAATATCTCCACTAGCCTATGGCAAAGTAGTGCCAAATCAGCACATACATATACTAACCTTGGATACTCAAAGTATTTTGCAAATTGACACGCCAATGAAAAATACTCTCCTTAATTAAAAATGGCTAACTCCTTTTAGCCAGAGAGCAATGCATAAATGCCCTCCTAATATATGGCCACACCTTCCTATACATATACGCAAATTCAGGATCAGAGAAAACATAAAGATCACTAATGGTGATATGCAAGTCCAAGAAATCCCTCAATAATCATAAGGCTCTTTTCCATAGAAAACCCTCTAAGAAGTTCATAAAAATTGGGGCATTTATGAACATTTATTTAGTTTTGATTGATAAATGCTGTAAAGAGGGAAAGATGGAAAATTTTTCGATCTAGTGGCTAGATCTCATGAAAAACATCCCAACAACTCTGCTTCATCCAAAATTTTCCTATTTAGACAGAAGAGCCAGACTAAGGGCCCATTTGGCATAATGCTGAAATTGGTTCCAGTGAGATTGAAAATAGAAATGACTGTGAGATTGGACTTGCAGCAGTGAGATTGAAACCGACAGCGAGACAATATGTGTTTGTAGAAATAACATGGCAGTGAGGTAAGCTATGATGAGAAGAAAAACTGATCATTGAGGACATTAACTAGAAAATAGTATAAATAAATTATTTTCATTTATATTTAATAGTTTACTAGAAATTTTTAAAATTTTGCAAAATTATTCAATAAAAAATAAAGACACATCATTTTCAATTATCAAAATAATTAATAAATAAATTACTAAAAAAATATTTTATTCAATCAAGTGATAAATTAATAATTATTTAATACATCTATACAAATTATTTATTTCCTTTAAAGGACATTAAGTTGCATTTTATGTTATAAACAATTCAATCAAAATAAAAAAAATTATTCTTATTAAAATAATGATTAATATATAATTAATAAATATTGACACATTTATAAGTAAATAATAATATTATCTTATTTTATTTAATTAATTATAGTATATTTTTCATTTATTTATTAATTTAATTGTTAAAACTTTAATATATTAATCGATAGTACCCAGTTGGCCATATTCAATTAGGAGCATTTTCATCCTACATATTGAGGAACAAAACAGAGAAAAGAAAAAGAGAAATGAAGATAAAATAGGGAAAAATGGGAAAAAAAAAATGGCTCGTTTGAGCCACAAAATTCCCAAGGATCCAATAGCCCAACTACTAGTGGAAGGCGGTCCAGTGCAGCTAGACATGCCCCCAGCCACACATCACTGGCCAGCCAAACAGCAGGCAGCTGCAGTGCAGCCAATTTTAGGCCTGAACTGGCCTGCACTGACGCAATAAATGGCCCTAAGTGTAATCCAGCATCTTCCTCTCTACACCCTGTACTTACACCAGCAGCTCAGGTTTCATTACCTGATTGGACATATTGATGAATTACACCATTGCTATCCTTCAAAAGAAGAAATATGGATTTGGACAAGAACAAAAAAAGTGAGAATACCGTATCAGACAATATGAAGAAATACAGTCCAAAATCCAAAGAATTCAGCTAAGAAAAAAGCAAAATGGTGGCCAACATGTTCAGTGAATTGAAGGCAATTAAATTTGCCATGCAAAATTTGCACTATGAAATAAAACTTTCAGATCACAAATGGCAGCAAATAGTACCTATATAGGTCTAAATAGCTCCAAATAGTAAAACCATAAGGCAAATTTTTCCAGAAAAATTATTAATCTTTCATTCACCCGAAAAAAGAGGCTACACACAACTTTAAATTTTCCTAAGCTGGATTCTTTGGATTTGCGGCAACAATTTCATCAACCTATCTATATTGTCTATGCATTTTTCTGTTCTTCCCCAAATCCGTGCTCTTATCTTGAAGAATAAAAAATGGTTAAATTCATCAACACATCCAATCAAGAAGTGCAATGTATTTAGTTGTAATAAACTTTCAACAAAATTTCAGTAAATTGTAGTTTTTGTTTCCTCTGTGTTCCTCATACTTCCTTTAGGTTCCACTCTTACACCTACTCATATATTTTCACATACATACTCAAACATGCATTTGATACACACCCTATTCAAAGCAACCTTGTAGTATTTGATATTTCTTGTGTAAATATTTTGAATTAGAAACCATGCTTGTAAATAGGATAGGATTTAGTAGGTGACCACCTCAAGTTGCAAATGTTGTGGCAATAGACTCTTCAAGTCCACTTTTCAAGTGGCAGAAAGTAGAAAACTGTGACATTATTCAAAGATGGGCATTCCAAGTGTCTTCACCATCAAGTAATACAGCCATCCAAAGAATTTAAAGCAACTAAAATGCATTAGTCACTGCATGTTGGCCGTGTTATCTCTTTTACACAACAAATATCCAAACATGAAAAACAAGCTTTCATTTCAAGTGATCAAGCATACAAAATAATCCCTGCTTTCCATATATTATAGTTAAAGCAGCAATGCAATGAGTAGTTTTAGTATCATGTCCTTCCTGGAAAAGTTCTAATCTAAAAAAAGTTTTTGCATAAATTTATGGTATAATATAAACAAATAGACTTAACTATGAGTGAAAACAATGTCAAAATGCTACCAGTAAAAAACTTAAACAAAAAGTTCAACCAATAAAAAGAGGGAGAAAAAGAGAAATGGTGGGGCGGAAGGGGGATGTAATTAAACTGTAATAAATTACCTGCATATTTGATGCAATATTTACAACATAGTCAATAGGAGGGAATTTGTCCTGATAGTGAAATCCTGTCTCACAAACAGCTGAGAGCTTCATACACAAATTAAAAAGTCATAGAATCATTAATTTAGAACTTGATAGATACTGACTATTACTAAAATCAAACCATAGGAAAGAAACGAAAATTAATTAAGATTGACACACATAAAATATAATGACCAATTGGCAAAATCTAAAATGGTTCAGCAATTATCTTGACCAATGTGCCTATAGCTATGCAAGCTGGTGAAGTCGTCTTACTCTTTTCGTATATTTTACATTAAGAAGAAAAGAAAACCTGACAATGAGATTCATTATGATAAACAGGAAAATTGCACAATAAACTTCCTGTTTCTTACTCCCCACACCAAAAATAAAAAAATAAAAAAAAACCCAAGGTAAAGTTGAACTAATCCCATATACGGTAGGACTTGAACCTGGGACCTAAAGGTTCCAGGGCTCCTTGGCGATCACTAAAGAATCTGCAACAGAAGAAATTTCTCAAAAATAAGCACCAGTCTGATGGCTGTATTATTATTATTTTATGAATTTTGGCTACTTTCATGGGGCAAAACTGTAATCTCTTAATTTATGTTTCTCTAGGATTAAATTCTGTTGAGGTTAGATTATTCGAGCAGTTAGGCACTTTTCTTAGAGGCCAAGTTGGTTCTTCACTAGCTTACTAGAACTTTTTTTTTTTATCAGAACTTGTTTGAGGTAGTTTCCTGTAGTCTAGGTTAGTTTAGGGTAGCAGCAAGAAGGATATATACAAATGATGATAAGCAGTCACAGCATCAACGGTCAATAACTCCTAAAACAACTATAATTTGTTCAGGTATTATAATGCATACCTCATCAAATATCCATTCACAAACACCAGACTGCTGCAACAGTTGAACGTATTTAAATAACAACCCAACTATATCCTGCATGTGATCTGAAATTTAATCAATGAAAACAATATTAGTCAGGTACAAGTTAAAAGACATCATGGTTTCCCAGGCAACATTTACAATGCTAGTTAGATTTACCAGAGTAAAATAAATCAATAATTAAACATATCAAACATCCTATGATGAGGGCGAGGATGGGAATGAAAATAAAAACTAACCATGGCCAGCATCAGTAAGATCTATTACTACTTTGAAGAAAGAAAACTCCAAAGTCCATTCACCTTCACCAGCTGACAATCCAGTAGCCCATCCTACAAAGTTCCGTATATATACGCATTTCAGTGGTCTTTCCAATCTATATACCCAATAATCACATAAAATGTACATACACATATAACAAAACATATGAAGATGCACAAAGACACAACTTTATGCATGCCTTCTTCATAAAAGGATGCCTATTGGCCAATGTATGCACATGCAAACTTAATCTAATGTTGCTAAGCCGGTATTATAAAATTTTCACGTAATCATATCAACATTAGTAGGCTCATTGGTTTCTTTCTTGTCTCCAACTCCTTAATCTTTTAAATTTTAAGTTCATTATAAACTAGCACCTATGTCCTTCCTTGCCCACTTTATTAGTTTCTCTGCACCATCTTCACCTTTTATTAACTTTTCTGCTCTTCCAAGCTGAAACAACCAAATACCAAGCAACGGCAAAAAATAAATATCTCATGGCCTTCAGACAATCATCACATACCTAAAGGTTACTTCAATTTTAAACAATTTACTGGGAAATTCAAGTTAAATTCAACACAATTCAGAGCAGCAAGGACACTTAATACCAAATCAGAATACACCACAACTATCATTTGACAAGATTTCCAAAATATTCCCAATCCCTGCACCACGGTATATAGAAGCATGAATTTACAACTGGATTCACAATGCACCAACTTATTTTGCAGAACTTCAACTGATATTTCTATTTAAATGAAAAGTTAAATCTACTGTGAATCCTATTGCAGCATATGCAATGAAAGGAGAGAAACAGCACTAAAATATCAAGATCTAAAGAACCATACAAGAAAAGCGTAGGATATAGAAAACCAAAATACTGTGACAAAAGTTGGTATCTTTATAATATAAGATCTAAAGGCCAATATCTTTTGTATATGTTAACAAAAAGCAATGTCTACATTTTACCTGGATTTTAAGAGGACTCATCCCAAGTTTTAGAGAGGCATGCGTTCTGAGATTTTTTTTTTTTTCTAAATTTAATTGTCTAAAGCATATAAACAACATGTGCAACCCACCTAGTGTTTTCAAGACATAAAACAAAGATCCTTCTCCTTCATGGCCAATGAGGTGACCAAGATACCTGCATGGTCCTTCCTTGTAAAGACGAATGCTTGGTGGTATTGGCCATATAATCCTTAATTTGTGGCCTTGCTTTATTGGAACAGCTCGGACAAGAATCTGACATTTAAAATAAAGGAAAAAAAAAGCCAAAAAAATGTCTCTTAGAACCTTAAATCTTATGGCATAAGTCTTGCTTGCTTTGTTCAAAATTGTGACAAACATAACACAATGACTATGTATAGGCACCATAACAGTACTATATACCTGAAGATGTTCCGATGTGCAAGGCTGACCACGAAATAGGAAGCAGCTTCTATCAGAGTTTCGAATTTCCTGGAACTTGTCCTCCACTAGACTCTGAACTTTATCAAGGCTTTCTGAAAATACCAAACAAAGAAATTGTAATTCCTAATGATTCAAAGCAATCATAGAAAAATTTCCTTTTCTGCTTACTAAAGTCATAGCCCTTAAGTTACTAAAACACATAGTTATTAACCTTTTGCATATACAACCAGATGCATGAGGTTGGCTGAATAATTGTCTTCATAGAACTTAAGGAGCTCTTGCCTTGTATCTACTCCTTTTGCTTTTGGTCTAACTTCCAAAGTTTTCCAGTTCCCTGCACATAACAAGTTTCTGACCAATATAATAATTTATAGATGCTTAGAATATTTATGCACTAGTGTCAGTTTTTCTGTTTTTACAAGTTCAAAACACACACAAGAAAATGCAAAAGAAAGACAGGCAAACCGTATTAGAGATCAAAAAGATCTAGTCATCCATGACAACAAAACACAAAAACAAAAAGCAAAAATCCAACAAAATTAGCTGAGAGGGAAAAAGAGAGATTCGTCAGTATCTCAAAAATGAACTCCATATCAGTGTCCCATGATTGCATATTGAAGTAAAATCAAACACAAGAGAGTACTCAAAAAGGAAGCCTAGTAATTAAGCACTCGAAATCTAATGATGTATCCTAGAAATCCAGAAAAGAGTAAGAAAAGCTTAGCATCTGTCCAAGCAAAAATCAGAACTGTTGAAATACTAAAATGCACCATTACGTTTTTTATTGTTGATCCTTTTCATTCAGATTTCGATAATTAATTCTCCAATTCACTAAGTTAGTTGACTCCCTATGAAGCAGAATGCATGGCCTATGGCCTTCTTAATTAAATGAATTCAACCATAGCACATCTTCCATAAAAGAGAAGAAGGGAGACAGAAGGGGATGTAGGGGAACAAGGGAGGGAAGATCAAATAAGGAAATGTTTTGACCTGTGCTGAATTTGTGATATGGATGACTTTCCGAACTTAGATGTTTCTGAAGCTGCATAGAAGGAAATATTAAAACAGGAAAAGCAGTTAGGACTCTATCTAGGAACTTCAACATTGAAGAATACTACTTGACAAACAACATTAAACAAATGAAACAAAAATGTATAAGTGCAACTTAATACAAAATTAAAATGAATTCGAATCTATTGTTAAACACTATAATACCCATAATCCAGGGAAGAATTCTCCTACCTAACTACAAGCAAGAAAACAAGCAATGCAAAGATGGGAAAGTTTCTAAAAGTGCAATTAGTTTTTCAAACAATTATCAATTCTTGACCGGTTTTGATGGTATAAATCAACCACTACAAATGGCTAGTGTATGAGAGTGACAAACAATGATTCAAATATGAACCATGACCCAGTGTATTTAATAATCAGAAATATCTTTCACTTATTAAGGAACCACCCTTTAGCAATGAAACCATGACATCCATGCATAAAATCTAACCCCTCAAAAGGACTTGAGGAAAGCACAAA
Organism: Theobroma cacao; assembly: GCF_000208745.1. NCBI lineage: Eukaryota > Viridiplantae > Streptophyta > Magnoliopsida > Malvales > Malvaceae > Theobroma > Theobroma cacao. The sequence goes on from NC_030854.1 coordinate 26,674,993, forward strand.
TTGATGAACAGTCCTCAATCACAGGTATACGCAATTATTCTCATGTATCAATGTCAAAGGATGAATGAACACCTGCCATCATAAGCTCAGCTCACCGCTTTGAGGAACCAATTACATTACAGTTACACAATAAATGGTTTCGTAGTGAAGACCAGCCAAACACCAAATTAGTATTCAATGAGAATTCAAACCATGACTAGCACACGTGTAATAGGGAACTTTCAATGGAGTAATTTGTAGATGTAAAGTGATTCAAAAAAAAAAGTACAAAATACCTGGTTCATTCTCCAAGCATCAGACAGTAAGTTTTTCTGGTTCTCTAGGAAGAGTGTGAAAGAGAGAGAGAACTGTATTGATTAATTGAGGTTTAAAATAGAGGAATCACTGAACTGAAGTAAATCAAGAACCAAAGAGCAAACCAGAATCAACAGCTTTAATTTCCCTTGTGGTAGCATCAGCTGACATCAGTGGTTTGATGAAGAATTGTGCGAACCTGAAGAGTAAATGACAGCAAAACATCCAAACTCACAGACATTACAAGAACATTGATGAAAATAACAACTAAAGGAAAATTGAACAAATAACACCTACCGGTCCAGAGCTTCTTCAAAGCAATCAGTGTTAACATCAAAATAATAGTTGGTCTGCTCAGAAGCTGTAAACGCATTTGTGCTGCCTCCATGCTGTGAATCAGGAAGATAAACAGCATGTAAATTTGATTTCAAAAGAATATTGTTGAAAACAAGTAATACAAATTATTTACTTCACCATAAGCCTCTTTTTTTAAGAGCATATCCCTTTAAAATTTGTATTCAATTCGAGTTAACATTAAATGAGTTATTAAATAAGATATGCATCTGACATGAATCCTTTCAAATTTGATTTTCAATTGATTATAAGATTGCTAATCCAATCTATGTTTACCTGTCTAATTCTAATATTATTAAACTATTCTGACCAAAAAGATATTACCATTAGGTAAATACTTATTTATGCTTCAAACATTATATTTAAAATTTTACAGTTTAAAAATTTTGTGTGAATAAAACAATTATTGATATGCTTATTGATAATAAGGTTTTATAGTGGCAATAGTGGCCCAATAAATGATCCACAGAGCTGATTTCACATAGTGAGAAAAGGCTCAGTTGTTGTTGTGACACAACTATTTAGGTATGATGCACATGACTATGAATTTTAGTAAGCATGATAAAAGATACCATGAGCCCTAATCCCTTTAAAACATTTTTTTTTTTTACCATTTCCCAATTCTACATAGTAAATTAGTAATTAAAACATACGAAACACCATAACTTTATTAAAACAAATAAACATTAAAACTAAACACATATAACAATAAATGACCCTATTGCATTAAAGATGAGTAGCACCTCTGTAATGTACTTTGAGTAACTATCCTCCAAAGGATACTTTTCACTAGCATAAAACAGCATGTGCTCTGCAAGCAACACCAATGCAGTAAAATCAAGACACAGAAAATAATAATAATTCTAGCATGAACTTATTTTTATAATATGGGAGAAGGGGAGCGTTGAACCCAGCTTTTTTGAACCAGGGATACATGAATTTACCTTCGGCCAAATGCTCGGTGCAAATCAACAAGCTTATTTACTAACATTATCAGCAATAGAATTATTTAAGTGTAGTCACATATTGCCAAAATCTTAAGTATAAAAATCAGAAATTCCTGGCAGTTCACAAATACATTGAGAAGATGAAATTAATGGATAAAATGGAAAGAAGAAATACCAAGAAAATGAGCGAGGCCTTCGAGGCCGACGGGGTCACAGAAGGAACCAACACCCACATTCATAGAAGCAGCACACTGTAACATAAAAAATAAAACGACAATTAAAAAAAGAAATCAGACATTTTTGGAACGAAAGAAGGAATTGTAGCAAATAATTTTGCCTTATCGGTATCAGGATCGCTGACGAGAAGAACTTGAAGGGAATTCCTAAGGACGATCCTCCGGTATTCTCTTTTGTCCGTTCTTGGCTTTATAATCTCCACATCTTCTTTTCCGACCGCCATTTTTCAGTTCTCCGACAAAGAAAACAGCAGGTCGGCCCTGCCTTTTATGTATGGTTTTTGGTCTTCTGGATTTTGGCTATTGAGAGAAAGAAAGAAAGAAAGAGGGACGATCTTGGTTGGTTGGCCGGCCAGAAGACTTTGGTGAAAGTATCCAAAGTCTTTATTTTATTCAAATTAGTCCCTATATTGAAAATCAAAACAATTTGTTCTTTTAGATTTTGAAAACTACTTCAATTTAATCACTTTTTCAAACAACATCTAATTTTATCATTTAAAGAGATAATGTCAGCACTAATATAACACTAGGATGGTGTCCGTAGCTACGCTACGAAAAAGATCACAAAAAATATTGATTATATTAGAGTAGATTTTAATTTGATACCTTTAAAAGAGTTTGTAGAGAAAGTAATATTGTATTAGTCAACTGCACGAATGTCTGATTTTTATTGATAGAGGAAAAAATAAACTGATATTAATTGACAATAATTATTTACTCTGATTTCAATTACCGGAAACTTGCTACTACATATATGATTATAAAACTGTAAAATATTAAGAAATAAGATAGTACATAACATGTACTATTGACAGATTAAGATAAACAGTTGTACAATATAAGGCAACCGTATAATATATAAAGATCCTATCAATATAAAATAGTTACTAATTTCTAATAATATATCGTTTATATATAAAATGAATGGCTAAAAGTTATCAAATTTAGTTGATTTATTTGTTTAATGATGACTATGTGCTATATATATTAAGAAATGAATAAACCTTCCCAACTTTTTTATTTTATTCGAAGAATTGAATAAATATTTATTGGAATTTAAGCATTCATTTATAAAAGAAATGTCTAAACACTATGGATTTAGGTTCATGCAGAATAAGAGGATATAAACAGAAAATAATATTAAATTGTAATTGATAAATATTAAATGAATCTATATTCTAAACATTAAAAATTAAAAATTATTGTTTTCAAGTATTTTTTTACTGAAATAAATAAAAAAAATCATTCAAATGTAAAAAAAACAACGCAACTTTGACATAAGGTGTAAAAAAAATTAATTCAATTGAGAATGATAACTTATTAACCCAATTAGTTATCATATTTAAAACAGAATTTATCCAAAACGAACGATAATCCTATCAAAGATTATTAGATGTATAATAAACTATTAAGAAATGAGAAAGTATATAACCTATTGTAAAGCCCGACCTTATAAAATACTTGTCATGATATACATGTGATGGATAGTATGTTTGCATGTTAGGAGAGTCCCGAAAAATTTACAAAAGTCGTTATTGTACCTAGAGGTACAATAAAGTTTATTTAAGCCTCGAACTAGATCAAATAGAGATTTTAGAGTGAAATTGAAAATTTTACAGTCCAGGAATGATTTAATATGGTGATTCGGAGTTCGATGATCAATTTGGAGTCAAACTGGACTTTTCATAACCTAGGGGCAAAATGGTCATTTTACCATCCGAGGTTAAGATGTGAGTGTTGGATGAAATTTTTTACTAAGATTGATCAAAATTTACTATTTAGAACATAATTTGAGGTTGAAAAGTGAAAAATTGTAATCTTGGTATTTTTTGGAGCATAGGAGTAAAATGATAATTTTGCCACCCCATGGGCAAAACAGTAATTTTCCACCACCAGGACATTTGTCCAGCACATGGTCTTCCCTTATCCTCATTTTGACCTTTGACTAATCATGTGGTGGAGATAAAAAGTTTAAAATTTTTAAAGTTTTAAAAATAGACTGATGAAAACATGCCATGTGTCAAGCTTAGAATATTTTATTATTTTCTATAAAAATCAGCCTATAAACCCCTCATTTCTCTCCAAATATTCGGTCACACCAAGAACAAAGGGAAAAAGGAAGAGAACAAACCCTAGGTGGGGAATTTGAAGAGAAAAAGTGTGGAAAATCAAGGAAAATAAGTGAAAAAGGTAAGATTTTTCAATTTAAACTTGAAATCTATTTTTCTTAAGCATTTCTCCTTATTTTTTATAATTAAATTACATGTTTTCATGATGAATTCATGGCTGATCAAAATGGGTATGAAGAGAGAAAGATGTTGGATTGATTTGATTTTAAGTTATGTTAGTGTTTTTAGTTAGTTTAGCATATTTAGAAGCAAAACAACAAGAAAGAATCCATTTTCCCCATGAATCTTCATTGGCTGAATCTTCCTTGATATGTGTGGGAGATGGATTGTTATTATTTCAAGAGAAATGGCTTAGAAAATGATGAATAATGGTGAGAAAATTAAGTAGGAAAAATCACGGTGTTAGTGCACTGTAATAGCCGAATTTTTTCATGAAGAAATGGGAAGGTTTTGATCTAAAATTGGTGTTATTTGAATAATGTTTGGTGAATTGAGGCATTGGAAAAGAAATGGAGTAATTTGAGATTAAATTGGACGCGTTAGTAATTAATCGGGTGATAAGACGAATTTGGCCGGTATCGAAATTTAGATGGTTACTTGTGCATTTTGCATTCCTATCATGCATTAGTAGTCTAAATTAGTTTAATTTTGATTTAGTACCAATGTAGTGAGTTTCTCGATTTTGTACTGTGTCAAGGTGGTGAGTACTCCGATAAAGGCAAGGGAATTGCATTCGAGGACCAGTAGTCCGAGTACTTCGAAAATCCGCACTCTAGACATTATGAGTAAACTTACTGTCATTTTAGTTATCTAGGGTAGTTTTTAGATGATTTTATGAATTCTATGGAAAAAAGGGATTTAAAATGGTAAATTTTCATGTTTTATGAATAAATGTGTTTCAATGAAATTAATTTATAAATTGTTTTGAAATTAATAATGATGTTGAAAAATAGAGTACACGGAGACTGTTAATTGTTGCAATTCGATTGTTTAAATTGATTGGCTTATGATAAATCGGGTATGATTGGCTAGTTGGCAATTGTATTGAAATACGAATTGTTTGGTTGCCTTGAAAGACTGCGAATTACAAAAATTGTCATATCATGTTATTGAATTTTATTGTATGGTGGATTATATATTAATTAATTACTACAGTAGAAGGTTTCTGTGGACTAGCCTTTTAGAGGGGCACGGTAAACCCCATTATATTCTTACCTCGATCGGAGAGGTGCGTAGGGTATTTCCTGGGGTTAAGTTTAGGGTTCACTTCACGCTAAACCACCACTTGAGGGTGAACTCAGCCAACGCCAAGGAACGGCTGTAATGTTCAACGAAAAGTGTGTTTTATGTGAAATGTGAATTTTTAACAGCCTTGGCGATCTCGGTAGGATGCCTCGGCCAAGGTGTCCCCAAGAATGGATTTTTGGCATAAGCCTAGTTTTTATGAGATTCATAAGCCTCTTTACGTATTTTGAATGAAATGTGTTCTAATGTTGTGACCCAGTTTATGATGATTTATTTTATTGTCTCCATGTACTCAACTCTAGATGTTTATGATAATGTCTATTTACTCATTGGGATTTTATAATCTCACCACCCTCCTTTCCATCCATTTCAGGCTCAGAATAGACTATAGATAGCTGATCTCATCGAGGACTACCGTTGGGTTTGCATCCTTCAAACTGTAGGTTTATAGTTCTCTTTACTTTTGTTTATTCGGGAGGAGCCCACTTGTTATTATAAATTAAATTTCATACTCTAGATATCTATACTACTGTATGTAGGAATTTATTTTGCTTTGACGCTGTAAAAATTATTTACGCAGTGTTTTAAAAATATTGTTTTATAAGAAAATCGAATATTTTACTTAATATTTCTTTTATTTTCTTATTATGTCCAATTAATCATAATTTCGTTTTAAATGAAGATTTTAGACTTTTAAACTCATTTTGATTATGAATTATGTGTTTTGTACTTGTAAATTACATTTTAGCCGGTTTCGAATTTTTTGAGAAAAATGACCAAAATATCCCTGTGAGACGAAAATTATTATTTTATTTGTTTTAAGTTGGAAACAGTTTAAAATCTTTTAGAACGTGGTATTTGGCAACAGTTACTCATAGGGGGAATGAGAAGTTGATATTAAAGCCTTGCGAGGTTCCGCTTGACATTCGGGATAATAAGTGTCGATCGGGGACGTCGAGGCGGTTGTCACGGGCTCGAGGGGAGTACCGGGTCGTGACACCTATACTATAAACAGATTAAAATAAATAGTTGTAGAATATAAGGTAACAGTATAATGCAAAGATTCTATCAATATAAAATAGTTAGTAATTTCTAGTATTATATGTTTTTTATATATAAAATAAATGGCTAAAGGTTATCAAATTCAATTGATTTACTTATTCAATGATGACTATGTGTCATGTATATTGAGAAATGAGTAGGCTTTTTTGACTTTTTTATTTTGTTCAATGAATTAGATGGATGTTTATTCGAATTTAAAGATTCATGTACGAAAGAGATGTTTATATACTATAGATTCAGGTTGATGCAGAATAAGAGAATATAGACGAAAAATAATATTAAATTACAATTGATAAATATTAAATAAATCTATCTTATAAGTATTAAAAGTTAGAAATTATTGTTTTCAAATATTTTTTACTAAAATAAATACAAGTAAAAAAGAAAAAAAAAACCCTTCAAATGTTAAAAACAATGTAGTTTTGACATAAGGAGTAAAAAATATTAATTTAATTAAAAATGACAAATGTCAATCAATTGGTCCAATCAATTATCCTACTTTTATATAATGAATTTGATGGATATTTATTGAAATTTAAACATTTAAGTATAAAATAGATATCTATATACTATAGATTCAAGTTCATACAGAATAAGAGAGTATAGATAAAAAATAATATTAAATTATAATTAATAAATATTAAATGAATCTATCTTTTAAGCATTAAAAGTTAGAAATTATTATTTTTAAGTATTTTTTATTAAAATAAATAAAAGTAAAAAAACAAAAAAAAAACCCTTCAAATGTCAAAAACAATTTATTTTTGACATAAGGTGTAAAAAAAATTAATTCAATAGAAAACGAAAGGTCAAAAAAATAAAAAGGAGTTCTAATTGAATGACACTTGTCATTCAATTGAAGACTCAATTGAAAAAAATTGAAAGAAATTAAAACATCCTATTTTTATATATATTATAGATATTTTAATAACATGACACTAACTTGATGATATAATAGTGCCACGTGGTATTAATTTGATGACGTAACTTTAACATGCTGATGTGTTAATGTCACGTGATAAGTCAAAAAAATTTTTAAAAAAATTTTATACCACGTCATAGGAACTAAAATAAATAAAAATATATAACATAGGGATTAAATTAAATAAAATTAAAATATTGAAAGACTAAATTAAAAAAAATATTTAAAAAATACAAATCTTTAAATAAATTATAGATATACTTATTAATAAGTCAAATATTTAAATGTAAAGATTAATAATATTAATATATATATATATTCTTACTTGATTATTTAATTCTAGAATATATACAATAATTTATTTATTTTTATAAAAATTAAGTTTGAATTCTCCTTTTATAAAAAACTTTCGAAAAAAATATCATACTTAAAGTCAAATTTAGATGAAAAATTTGCATTATATTAAAATAAAATAATATAAAAGGAGTAAATAAATTCTCTTCTATTTATAGTAGTATAAAAATTTAAAATTTATTTGACTTAATTTTTAACTTAAGCTTAACGCAAGTTAGTAAAATAAATTGATTTGGTTACAACTTTTACAATTTACAAATACCTATTTTTTTAGAATTATTCAACCCTTATCAATTTACCTTTTATTTAAATTTACTCAAAATTTTTTATAAAATAATTTTATTTAAGTTCAAATACTACAATCAAATTTTACTAAATTTAAATTTAAATTATTAATTTGGATCTACAAAAAATTTATAAATACAAAATAAAATTGTACAAATATTTACAATTATATTTAACTCTATCAACTATAAATGCAATCTTTAATCTAGAAAATTTCAATCTAAAAAATGCAACTTGAAATATTAAACAAAATAAAAGCATAAAAAATAAATAAAAATTAAAAGGGTGGAGTAGCTCAAATTCTGTGATTGTAATAAGAGGTTTGTCATGCTTAAATTACGTTAGTCAAAACGAAGAATTATTTTTATAATCATCACTAACTTCATATCTCTCTTTTATATATATTTTTTTTAAAAAAACTAAATCAACCTATTTTGCTAATTTGAGTTCAACTAAAGTTAAAAATTATGTCAAACAAATTCAAATTTTTATACTATTATAAACAAAAAATATTATTTAGTCTTTTTATATTATTTTATACCAACATAATGCAAGTTATTTATCTAAATTTGACATTAGAATGAAATTTTTTTCAAAATTTTTTTATAGAAGGGGAATTCAACCTTAATTTTGACAAGGAAGATAAATTAATGTACAAATTCTATAATCAAATAATCAAGTAAGAAAATATTTATATATATTATTTATCACTATAAATCTTTTATACTTAAATATTTGGTTTATTAATAAGTATATCTATCATTTACTTAAAGTTTTGTATTTTTTAAATATTTTTTTCAATTTAGTCCCTCAACATCTCACTTTTATTCAATTTAGTCTATGAACTATATATTTTTATTCATTTTAGTCCCTATGATGTGGCATAAAAAATTTTTGATCTGCCACGTGATATTGACATGTCAGCATGTCAGTGCCACATGGCACTACCATGTCATCTAGTTGGTGCCACAGAGCATGCCACGTCATCATGTGGTGTCACGTAAGTGCTGATGTCAGCACTAGTGTCATTCCTTTTGACGACAAAATTGGATGTCATTAGAGAGAGGGATTAAATTAAAACAATTCTCAAAATGAAGAAACTAAATTGCTTTGATTTTGAGTACAAGGACTAAATTGAACAAAATGCATAGGTAAAGGGACTTGGTGGATATTTTGACCGAAGACTTTTATACAGAGAAAAAGGGGGGGACCATTCGTGATTTCGTTTCTACTTTTTCTTTACCAAGAAAAAGAAAACTATAAGGAGTTCTAAGTTCTTTTTCTTCAATTAATTTATTACATGTCCTTAATTTTGAGAGCTTTGCCCTGTCTTCAAAAATTTTCAATCCAACAAAAAATTGTTGCATAGTGATAATGTTTATCATTTTAGTTTTTATATTTTATAAAAAAGTAATTTATTATTATTTATATTTTGGATAAAATGTCTTTACCTTCTAAGTTTTGATTGAATTTACATGAAGGCTCATTAGTTTTCGAAATGAATACTCCACCCCAAGAGTTCAGACACTGTTAACAGATCAGTGCTCCTAAGGGAGGGGAGCCCTAAATCGAGCTCTCTAGGGGAGCTTTTTTTAATTAATAAAAAATAATAAAATTATATAATAGTAATTATAAAAATTAATTAAGGGTAAAATTATCTTTTTACCCTTTCCACATCAACAAGTTGACAAAAATACTAACGGTTGACTAACAGCTGAACCTACGTGTCTAGTGAAAATTTTTTTAGGACGAAGTGTCCATTTCGAAAGCTAATGGACCTCCATATAATTTCAATCAAAACTTAGGGGTTTTGGGTATTTTACCCTTATATTTTTGTGATAAAATCAATTGACCACATGTATCTAACACATGTATATTAATTATTTATTTAAAAAACAAATAGGTAATTTATATTAAATTATAATATTTTATAAAATATATAAATTTTTTTAAAAATATCTAATTTTTTTCTTTTATTCTTTAATTATTTCTATTTTATTTATCTATTTGTCACTTTTTTTTCTTTTCTCTTTTTGTATCTCTCTTTCTTATTCCACCCTTTTACTCATTGACAAAGGGCCAACCATTATGGGGCTAAGCACCAGTTGGCCAAAACCACATAGTCGACAAGTTCCAACAGTTTTTAATTAACGTTGGGCTGGTTATTTGACGTCGATTGTGATGCAGTTGAGGGCAACTGTTATTTTGGTTATTCGACTCGATCATTAGCGAGGAACCCTTTCCTTAAAGATTAATCAAATAACTGACAGCTTTTTTTCAATTATATTTATATGACCTTGAATCAAGTGCTTAATTGTTGTACAGGAAAGCCAGGTGAGGTAACTTGAGTTGGTATGACACTTTGAAAGTGAAAACATCTGAGTTCTCTAGCACAAGAGCTATTTGTGGACTTCCTTTACTGTTATAATGGTCATAAGGTATAAGAGTAAGTCATTGGGTGTAGTTAAATTGCTATCAAAGTCTCCTGCTAAAAACTATAAACTTAAAATGGCATTTTGGATTTAAGAAATAATGAAAATCATTAAAGCTTTTTTAAAAAATTATATTTATATGGGAAATTACACATTTACCCCTCCTCATCAATTCCCTCACTTTCTCCTGCTTGCATTATTTGAAAGAAATCCTAAATCCCAAAGGCTGTTGAGCTCTCATTCCCCTTCCTGTACTACAATTGCACCTCTTGCAACTTGAGTCGCCATCAATTTCAACCCTACTTGCCAAGCCAAAAATCACCCAACCAACTGATTGTGGTCAGTCATGGTTTGGTCTATTCCCCAATAGCTTTAATTGGTGGCAGTCAGTTCCGCTACCTTGGTTGGTTTGGTTTGTTACAGCCTTCTCTAGGACCAAACCGACCACATCAACTGAAGCTCACCCTTTCTAACCAACAATGGCTAAGGGCCTAATTGAATTGACATCACGATACTTATTGGAGCCAAATTGACCCTTTTTGTTATGGATTCGACAAGGGGAAAAAGTTTAGGCTAACATTTTTATGAAGCATGATCTTTTCCACTTTGTCGGATCAATGGCAAAAAAGATCAATTTGGATCCAACAAGTGTCACAATGTCGTTTGGGCTAAGATTTAGCCTTTTGTTACTGTTGGTTGGGCTTTGGTTGGTGGGGAAAGCGGGAGCCAAAAATAAAGGAAAAAGAAAATGTCATGACCCAATCTCAAGCCATGACCAGTGCAAGGGTCCAAGATGGTAAACCCATTAAACTCAAGCAAGTCTTATATATCTTGTCATTATATTATTGTTATTCACTGCACATATAAAAGTGTTCGTATACACCATGCCAATTAAATCATGCAACACAAAGATATGCATATATATGTTTGCACGTATTCGTTCATCAATATCAACATTTTCACATTAGTCAACTACATTGCACGTTTACTTGTGCTCATTTTCATCTATGGTCTCATGACCATTTGCATCATATATCATACGCAATTTTTCAATACTCATCATAGGCATTGCATAACATATGTAGACAAACATAAGTATTGTCAATCTTGGTTACAAAAACATGTGTTTCAACATAACAAAATAGACAAACATATAAGACCCGACTTGATAATGGAGCGTGACTCGATGTTGAAGGCTTTAAGAAGGGCTCTAACACAGCTATCAAAATGAAAGTTGGAAGACTTCTCCAAAAGATGATAAACCAAACAGTTTACTGATTTGAAAACAAGTAGAGCTTACATGTGTGAGTTACAAAAACTCAGTGAGTAGATATGAGAGGGGGAAAAGCTAAAAGGGAAGAGTGTTTTACTAAACCATCATTTTTCACAAATATGCAATTTGGTAGTAATCATACCAAATCAAATGAATCAAGTGTTTACGGAATTTTCATAATATATTTCAATACATTGAGGCATGATACCATGTAAATCATTATCTAGGAATAACGAACCATTTAAAAAGGAAAATTGTTTTGAAATAGGGCATTTTTAAGAAAATAAGTTGTAGGTATCAATACCTGGCCCAAAGGTATCGATACCTTTAACACAAAATGCCTTTTAGGCATTTTGTCCACTAAGTATCAATATCTCCTTCAAGGGTATCAACAAAGATAGAACTAACCAACTTTTGTTGGGGGGGTCAACGACAAAAAAAGAATAAGGGCTAAATTTTTTTAAAACTAATATGTTGAAATTAATCAATAATCAAAAGATTCAAAATGAACAATAATTTATATAACATGTAAATCAAAAGGAAAAAAAAAGACTTAAAATAGTCTTTTAAAAAAATAGTGTTCGATGATGTTTTTTGAATTCAAATTTATCAATTATTGACTTTGTATTGAAAAGACTAGCAATGTCTTTCTCAATATAAACAACTAAATTATCTACAAGAGAGTAAAGTAAAAATGAAAGGACAAAAGAGAAGAGAAAGAGAAAAAAAAAAGAGAGATAAAGAGGTGCGGAGAAACTCAAGAATTAAGGAAGGTAAAGTTGAGTGGGGCATGTGGGGTTATTTTGTTATTCTTTATTTATATTAATTATTAAATAAAGAAATTATTTTGATGGGGCCATTAAGAGAAAAATATATAGTATACAAAAGATTTTAAATTTTAAGGGCTTATAACTATATAAGCATCCACCCTTGGGTATCGATACTTTTCATTAGGTATTGATACCTTCCCTTGAGATATTGATACTTCATATGTAGAGTGCTATTGAGAGGGGGCTAGTCATGCATTAAATACAAATAAAATTGCAGTGGAAGAAAATGAACGAACAAAATGCACCTTACCCTCTTAGGATATATTTCTTATTGAATTGAGCACCAAAACAAGAACGAGGATATAACCATATGATCAAGTCATAATACCTCAATAACAAAGGAAGTTGGATCTTTTGTTAAACCACCATAATAGCCTTCAAAAGACTCAACCACCTGAGCCTAGTAATTGCAAACTAAAGCTATCTAAGGAGTTCTTGTGTAGCCTCTAACGGTGATCCACACCAATGAACCTGAAAATCCTTTTCCAAAGATTGAGAGTATTATGCCATGGCAATGTGCTAGCAAAGATGAGTTTCATAAACTCAAATTCCCAAACAAACATCCTTAGTGCCGAACACACTAAGCACAAAGTGAAAGAAAACATTTTTCTCTTCACAAGGGGTATGGCTAGGGCAAGAGTGTTTGTAAGTGTGTAAGCTTGCTTATGTTAAGCAACTATAGCAAGTTATTTATACCTTGGTTTAATGTAAGCCCTAATTAAGTTAATTACATAACTTTTATGTAATTGTCAATTAACTTAATAACTTAATTAAATTATTTAATTAAGTTCTTAAGAAGCATATAACTTTTAATTAAATTACATCCAACTTAATCACCTCTCCTATTTTATTTTCAATATTCATTTTGAGAGTGTAACGCATTAGGCTTTTAGCATGTTGCTAATGAACTTAAGATATAATCCTTAAGTTAAACTTAGGATATAATCCTTAAGTTAAACTTAGGATATAATCATTAATCAAATTAACTATCTAAAGTTCATAGAACAAGAGCAGGATCTAGCAATCTATCATGGGTATCCAAATATTAGAAGAGTCAAAATGGCTTGACTCAACCTTTTAGTAATTAGTCTTTCAGTGTAATTCAATCCCTTTACTAAGTGTCTTAGAAATCCAAAAAGTATCGTGTAGTGTCTACTCCACTTGATCTTTCCATATTAGTTCTTTTAACCACTAATTAGCTAACATGGATTATGGAAAACTTTTTTTCCAATATCCATCTTGCTTAGGCCAAAGACTTCATTAAGCTAATTTAAGACAAGACCAATTAAGATACATCTCCTTAGTCACTTGGAGTGATAAATCCTCTCTTGACCACTCATTTGTCTTCATATGTTTCATGCTATACCCAACAACATCTTGTTTAGACATCATTGGTTGGGACATGGAAGGATGATATCAAAGTATAAAAATTCTCATATAAGACAACCCAATGTTTCAAATCAAAGGATCACTTACACAAATGTCACATGAAGATATATTCTATAAACACTTGAGTGACATGCCAAATGGAATCCTCATGGCGAGTCATGTTCAGTGAACTTATTCCAAGAACAAGCACCCACATTCTAATTCTAAGTATCTCCATACTTCAACTTATGAGATAAGTTGCTTACTTCACAAGTAAGAAATATATAATGTGTAAATCTTTAAGCATCATTGATGTCTAGTCTTAATGATATATTGACTAGGAACAATTTAGGAATTATGCTTTAATGCATAAGGATATCATAATTATAACACTTTAAAATTCCTTTGCAAGGCATGTTAATTCCTTAGACTTCATCCAATAAGCTTATGTAAAATAGCTTATTGATGAAGGAAAATCTTGGATCACTCATTATGAGTAATCTTGTTTCGTGATTAAGGATATAAACCTTGAGCAATTCAATTGGCTGTAGGGCTTATATTTAACAAATGCCTTTTAGGGTTTTCTGCTTATTATGTATCAATACCTTATTCAAGAGGTATTGATACTTCATTTATTCCACTCAAATTTTGGGTCAATTTCCAACAATAGGAAGTCCAAACAACCTCCCTACCCTTAGTGGCAATTAGACAACATAAAATGTCATCAAAAGTCCACAAAGACAAAACCATTAATCCATGGACAACAGTAAATTCCAAATCTTAACTCAAGGTTAAATCTTTCCATCAATCTTATATAATGACATACAAGAAAACCATCATAATGAACGTACATCACACCATCCTCAATATTAGTTCTACAACATCAAACCTTATCCAATTACACGTATACAACATAATCAAAATCATGAAACTACATTCAAATTTCATTCTTAACTCAAGATTCCATCCTTCATTTACATTTGCATTCTAGCACATGAAACCACACTATCATAGTTATATATCAAAGCTATACTAACCCAAGGCATAGTGGCATTTCTATCCCACCGCATCGGTAATATTAAAGAGTGGTATTTTCGTCCCACTTCTTAGGCAATAATAATCTGCTCCACTTCTTAGGCAACATAATTGAGTAATATTTCTGCTCCACTTCTTAGGCAATATTAAATGTATTTAACCCACGAGGTAGTGGCATTTATCCCTTACTACTTGGGCAATATTAATGAGTGGTATCCACTTTTTAAGCAATATTAACGTGTACCACATAACACATCAATAACATTCATCATCAACTTTAATCTCTATTTCAATTATAATCACAATTATAATGTCTCATGAACATCTCATGTTCCATACTATTAACCACATATAATAGCATACATCAACACATTATGAATATGACATTCCATAAATATTCATACACTTCACCTTACAATGGTGAATTCATTACGTTCTTATGCCATTTCAATGGTAATTCCATCATTATCATCATGTACACATATATTCATATACATCAAACAAGCCCAAAGCCAACATTTCCATGTCCATACATGAGTGGTCTCAACCATAATATTTCAAGGGTGGTCACATAATCATTCCCCTTCCACATTCAATTAACCATTTGTCATTTCCATACCTCTACTACCATTCTAATTTATTTTGAAAAATAAAAAACAATTTAAAGGTGCTTGCCTCCATGCACAAAACTACATCTATAGCTAGATATATTTACTTAGCATACTTATATTTGCAACTCATTTAAATCGTTGGATTTCAACTTCAAACATATTAGTAAAGATGTAATTCATCAAATCATCATTTAAGAAAAAGCTTTTAAAGATATAATATTTACATATATTAAATTACTTTGAAGACATCATATCTATTAACCTTAAATGCTCCTTTTTGCTAACACACAATCTACACACCAACACTTTACTCAAAATTGATTCTTGGAGCTTCAACCGACCTTATAACCATTAACATTTATCATTAACTTAACTTTAAGCTATCAAGCTCGTAATTTGAAATGAAGCTAATATACATTTTAACTTAATCTTACTTTAATCTAACTTTCAGCCCTTAATCTATTGTCTAAAGGTGAACCCATACTATAAGCACTTAAATCCATATCTTCGTTATCTTGGTGAGCTTGTAGTGAGAGAAACAAGTGGAAATGCCTAACCCTTAGAGAGAGAAATAAAATCTATTTTAAAAATGAAAATCAAAAGTGAAACCCATGTATTTGTAGTGCTAAAGAGTTTGAAACCTTACCTTTGCTGCTCAAAAATAGAAAATCAAAGCTAAAGGTGTAGGAAAATGGTAATTTGTTGAGTGAGAAAGAAAAAGAAGTTGAAAGTTGAGAGAAAAAGGAAGAAAGTGTGAAGTTAGAGAAAATAAGGTAACGAGGTCGACCAAATAGAGAAGGGTAAGGTAAAAAATAGTCAAAAGAGGTAGATTTTGTGTGAAATTACTATTTTATCTCTTTTTATTTTGTAAAACAATGGAAGGTATCGATACTTTTCATTCAAAGTTTCAAGTATCAATACCTTCTTCAAAGGTATCAGTATTTGTTATACATAATGTGTTTCAAAGGCTTTTTAGGTATCAGGTATTGATACCTCATTTGAAGGTATCGATACTTCATAGAATGCTATTTTTCTCATGAAATTCGCCCATTTTGATTTCTCTCTCCCTCTTTTCTTCCAAATAATCTCAATAACTTAAAAAATATGGTTTTGTAAGGAAAAATCTTTAAAATGTTCGATTGAATGACATATTTCACAAGCTCTTTAAGGAATTTACCACTTTATCCTTACACTAGAACATGGGATCTCACAGAGAAAAGAACAAGAAGCAAAGAAAGTAAGAAAAAAAGAAAATAGAGAAAAAGTAAACAGTAAAAAAAAATTCCACAGGAATCAGTTTCTATACATGTTTACGTAAACATGTTAGACATCAACTCATATTTAGTAACAGATAATGAAGGAAAAGGCCCATTTTACTTTTTAAACTATAAATGCCTAAATAAATCACGTCCTAAGTTTTAGGAATCAGGGGTATAATGTACTAAAAAATACTTTAAAGCCAAATTCAATAAGTGGAATTTTTGTTGTTGTTGTTAGATGCATATCATTGTATTTCAATTATTTTTCGTAGTGCTTTAGCGATTTTCATGGACATAGTATTTTGATTGTGTCACAAACAAGTTTTGCCTAATGCTTATTTCACATTATTTATCTTTCTGGTGGCAAAAATAGCAAACTTTATAATGGCATTTAATAATTTTTATAAACAATTATATTTAAAAATAATAATGGAATAGATTTATCTTTAGAAAAACCAACACAATCTAAAAAATAATTAAAAAAACTCATTTTTTATTATAAGTGTTGCTATGTGCAACATGAAAAATTTGGGAGTCTGATTATCTAGGTGTGATTGACCACTTATTTGATTCGTTCTATTCGATGAACTTCTAAATTGATTGCAGGTTCGTCTAAAGAACAATAACTTAATCTGTATTTTTTAGAGTTTGGTTCAAGAGTACGGTTACTCATAGGGAAAGATTAGCACTCCTGTGATGCCCGTTCCATGAGCAATACTATTTAATCACACGTTATCCTATTTTAATCTTAACTTTTAATTTTATTCATAAGTTCCCTTAATTATTATTCATTACTTTCTTCTTGATTTTATATGTCTTATTTTTCCCTATTCTTTTTTTCTCTAATTTATTATTATTATTTTTTTATTTTATTTATTATTTTTTATCGATGTGTGAATAAAATCTTTATTTCAGAGAAATTTTTTAAGACCATCCTAACTCTTTGGTGAAGTCTAAAAATTTTTCCTCACTTGGGCAATTTCTTGAGAAAGCTCGTCTCTACAAGCCTCCCTGAGAAGATCCCATTGTTGGAAATTGTCATTTACGAACCAAATATTTTACTGCACATGATGCAATTATGAAATGATGATATGATTTTCTAATGTTAAATAGTGGGAATCAAAAACCTTGCATTGAAAAAATATTTATAGACCATCCCAATGTTTTGGTGTAGTTTAGAGGTTTTTCCTCACCTAAGGAAGTTCCTAGGAAAACTTATCTCTACAAGTTTATCGAAAAAATCCCATTATCGAAGTTTTCGTACCTATTGGCAAAATAATCAAGTTACATGCAAAGCCAAAAATATGGATGATGAATGCATTTATGAATGTAACATTTGACTTTAAATTTTACGATAATATACTTAGTACTTTGATTTAATTGAATATCTCCTTTTATTTTTATTATATTTTAAAATATTTATTTGAACCAATGGAATTTGAATAAATAATTGACCTTGACCATAGAATTATTTTTAATTGAGTAAACAAATTAATTTCAGAAAGTCTTCTATTTATAATAATTAATTGAGTTAATTGTTGAATTCTATATTAATAAAATATTTAATGGATTAATTCCCTTAAATTATTATTCCTATTAGGATAATTATTTAAATTATCAAGGTATTGGAATATAAAACTAGCGCTTATCCCGATGCTTTAATGAAAACCCTAATCAAATTCTGAACCAAGGAAAATCGTCCTAGAAACATAGTTCTTTGCATCTTCGGGTGAAATTTCATCATCGAGGTTAACTCAAAATAACCATTTTTTTTATGTTTATAATTTTATTTCATCATATTTTTCTTCTCTTTTTTTAATATGTATACCTACCTATTCTTTTTTATAACTATCTATTTCGCAAAAACTTAGCATTATCTCATTTTATTTTATTTTTATTGTTCTCATTAGAATAATTATTTGAATTAACGAAGTATTGGAATATAAAACTAGGGTTTATTTTGATGTTTTGGTGAAAACCTTAACCAAATTCCACACCTAGAAAAATCATCTTGAAAATGCGACTCTTCGACTTCCTAAGTGAAACTCTATCATCAGGTTAATTCAAGTAAATATATTTAATTCATTATTTTCATGCTAACTACACTAATGAAACATTATAAAATGAAATGAACTTAAAATAAAAAAGTGGTCAAAAAACTCATCTTTAATGGACTAGGCAAGAGCCCATTATTTTCATCACTATTGGTCCTCTACGGGTTCAACTCCTTCTCCACTTCCTTTTTCTTTTTCTGCTGGGTCTCTTTTCTTTTCTTCTTTTTTTTTTTTTTGCTAGGTTATCTAATTCTTTTCCTCTTCTTCTTTTTTTAGGTTTTCTTTCTACTTGGGCTTCACTCTTTGGGTAACCCACCTTTCTTTTTTTTTTTGTTTCTTCTTTTTTAAACTTAACTATAAACCCCCTCCCCAAAAAAACCCTAGCCCTATTTTTTTCTAATTCTCTTTTTCTTTCTTCTCAAACGACAACTCCTTTGGTCACCGTCAATTGTTGCTCGTCGGTGTCGAAAAATTTCTCAAAAATCTTAAAAAATTCCTTTCTCTCTTATCTACTTTTTGATCGAATTTTTTTTTTAAAAAAACTCATTCCATTTGTCTAGATCTACAAAATATCGAGGCCTAAAAAAGAAAAAAAATTCCTAAATATTTCGCTCTTATATTTTGGTTTTCTCTTTGTTTTATGAGTTTTTTTTGTTATATTGTGGCTCACTAGCTAGTAGAATTCTAGGCTTTCTCTCCATTTTTTTTCTTTTTTTTAATATAATTTTCTTTACCTAAAATGGCTTCCCTTTTCTTTTTTTCATTTTTCTTTTTTCCTCCCCTCAATCTGCTCTTATGTGCTACTATTTATACTGTGTAGAAGGTCCACTTTTGATGTTTGTACAATTTATCCTTTCCTTGGATAGATTACCTTTTGGCCCCTTTATTTCAATGTTATTTTACTTTTTTTTTTTTACTTTTTTCATTCATTTTTGATTTTTGATTTTTGATTTTTGGATTTATTTATTTAATTTTAATATATATTTTTCTAAAAAATAAGTGTCTACCATAAAAAATAATAAAATCCTACATTTTGGATGGAAATTAAATAAATTTAAATTTAATATGCCTTATTTATTTATTTTTCTCATTTTTCTATTGACCTTCCCTTTTTTGCTTCCTTTTCACTTTCCTCCTTTTCATCTTTCACTTTTTCTAATTCGAACAAAAATGAACTTTTATGATATTTGATGATCAAATTCAATAGAATGCTTTAGGGTGTCAGAGGCGTTAAATAGTAGGTGAGAATGTTGTTTTAGTGCAGAAAATTTTAAAACACAAGTTTAGAAATGCAAAAAATTATGAAATGGCTTTAAGGTGTGTATCAATACTATTGTCCTTAAGGTTTATTCGTCTTAGTGTTGGTGTATAAAAAAGTTACTGATGATAAACCTTAAGGGTACAATGAAGTCAGTGATTGATTTTGTTTTGCACTAATGAGATCAATACACTGAACACTCCTCAACATATGAAAAAATTATCAAATTTCTATAGAATTTTTTTGGAGCGAAACAACACAAAAGCAAGTTGAGAAATATTTGGAGAATGAGTATAGATTTTCTTGCAAATTTTTTTGTATTTTTATGAGCCAGAGAAGTCTTTATTTAAGGACAATTAAATGTTTGTTAATATAGGCAAAATTTTTTACTTGAACAGAGAAATCTATTTGCAGTCAATAAAAAATTATTTAATTAAAAATATAAACTTTAAAATTGAAATAATATATTATTTAATCAACTACAACTACACCTACACCTATGAAGTGCATTTATTAAATAATAATAAATATTAATTTAATTAAATTTCATGACCTACTAAGGTTTGGAAAGCCTAGTCGTGGTTCAGTTTGCATTTTAGTCCAACTACTATGGACTTGAACTCCTTTTTACTTAAAGAACACTCTTTCCTTTATTTCTTTCAAAGTGGGGTTGCGCCACATTTATTATTGTTGAAAATATCCAACAGTCTCTTGACATTTTTAAAAAATTTCAATATTTTTGAAATCTGATTGCATAAATGAGGGTATTTTCATATGAAACCTTTAATTAGTAAAAATATGGTAAAATAAATCAAACTTGCATGGTATACTATATTTTGAACTAGCTATTCCATTTGATTAATAAAGCACATATAATACAATGATTTTAGCACTTAATGAATGAACAAAATTCACATATTTATGACTGTGCATTAGCATCTTCCTTTCATGAGTGCTATTAAATCCTAAGTATTGAGCTCTTAGTAATCACAGTTCACACTCACATAGGTAGACTGCATCAAGAATGTTCCAATAACTAAACCACTTTAACGAATTATGTTATAGGTCTCTTTACTCATTATTTCCTTACCATTACAAGTCCTTAACATTTTACTGGGATGAAATATTATATATCATATTTATAGTGCTAGCAACCACGTATAGCTAATGTACTTTTCCTCATTGAATTCAAGACTTGACGTTATACCAAAGGTTAAGGTTCCACCATGGATGAGTACTTCAATTTATGAGCTTGAGCCTTATCCCTTCGAGGTCTTGTTTATAAGATCTCTAACATGACTTTTCGCCAAAGGATTTGCCAAGTTTTCAATTAAGATAAAAAAGGTTATAGTAATCACACACCTGAAGTTAATTGTCAAAATTAGTTATATCTCAACAAATATATCTAGACTTTCCATTATACTTGGCTATATGCCCTTGCTATAGGATCTTCACTATCACAACAACTAAAAATTGAAGAAATTGGTTTAGGCTATAAAGGTACAACATATAGTAATTTTCTTAGTCATTTAACTTTTTTGGTGACAATATCCAATGCAATAAATTTAGCCACCATGGTAAAATCAGTTTTACATGTTTGTATCTTAGAACTTCAAGAAATAACAACCCCATCAAGTATGAAGATCCATCTTTTATAAAAGCATGATTTTCCATACTTGTAATCCATCTAGCATTCAAATATCTTTAATACCTATGGATATCCATTATAGCAAAGATCATAAGTGATTGTTTTCTTTAAGTATCTAAGTACTCTATTTAATACTTACCAATGCAAGTTACTTGGATTATTTGTGTATCTACTTACCATGATTTTTCATACTTGGATTACTTGTGTATTTACTTAATTTCCCAACCGTAAATGCTATATCCAACCTTATACATGTCATTGCATACCTTAGGCAATAAATTACACTTGTATATTGTAATTGATCAATCGTACTACCAACATTAGACACTAATTTGATTTAAAGATCCATGGGTGTAAATGCTGGTATACAATTAATAAGATAAAACTTTTTGAGCACCATTGTCAATATAATGTGATTGAAACAAAGTTATGCCATTTTTCCATTTCGAAATATTTTAAGTTTTTAAGATAATATCTAATACACTCATATCTTTCATTGCAAAATTTTAAAACAAATTTTTATATGTCCTCAACTTGTTCCAATTTTGAGTTTAATATTAACATTTAATCCACATATAAGCAAATTATAACTCCTTCAACATTTTGGATTTTGTTACATATGCACTTGTTAGACTCATTTATTATAGCTCTAATGGCTAAAATTAAAGGTGAGCAAAAGTGGATTGGACTAATGACCCACTTGAGCCAAATGCGATTTGGATAAAACGATTCAATCCAATTGATCCATTGGGTCAATTGGTTCAAAACATTTGATCCATTTGGTTTATTTGATCAGTTCTCAGTTTTAAAATTTTTGGACCCAACCGATCAAAGGACCAAACTACTATTTTTATATATATTAATATATATAATATTATATATTATTTTTAAATTTATATAAAATATAATATATATTTAACATTTTCAATTTTTAATTACTAAGTTATTATTGCCATTTGAGCTTATACCCTCCGTGCCCCCACTCTATTCTTTCTTTCACTTCTTCATTTTTAACCACCTATCTTTCTTTACGCTTTCTTTCTTTCTCACCTTTAGTCTTGACTCTTTCTTTCTTTCTTTTTTCAAAGCTTGAACCGAAATAGTTTTATTTTGTGGATGTTAATTTTATTTTCTTTGACTATTTGTTATTTTGAATCTTAAATGTTAATTTGATAGTTCATGTAAAAAGACATAATTATGTGAGCAAAAGAAAAATTGTTATTTTTTTATTTTTAGATTATTTGTATATTTTATAATTATGGATGAAGTTTATAAGTTTAAATATTGTAATTTGTAAAAAAAAGTGATAAAACTTTGGTCCATTGGTCCAAAACCGAACCAACTGAACCATTCGATGTTTGGTTGGTTTGGTTCTTTTTTATGTTTGATTGGTTCTTGCCATTTTTTTAAAAATGTTTGGTCCATTTGGTTCGTAGGTATGATGGACAGAATTGCCCAATTACTCACCTCTAACTAAAACAATATCAAATTTTTTATACCAAGATTACAAATAATAATTAACAAGTTTACAAATCTTAAGCTTTTGCCTCGAAACAATAAACCCTTAAAATTGCTCCATGTGAACTTCCACTTTTAATGCACCATTTAAAAATTTTCTTTATATCCATTTGGTGAATTATCAAATTATAAATTGAAGCAAGCGAAATTAGAAGTCTATGAGTATACGTATCAAAATAGTTAATACCTTACTTTGTATAAAGCCTTTGACTACCAATCTTGCTTTAAACTTGTCTATGCTTCCATCCACCTTAATTTGTTTTCTTGAAAATCCATTTACAACCTAAGATCAATCAAAATTCAAGTATTATTACCCATTATTGAGTCCATTTCATCATTAATTACTTTTTTCCAAAATGCATAGTCTTGAGACTTCATTACCTCATTACATGTAAGAAAGTTGATTTCACCTGATAGTTTGTAATAGCCACCAAAGACTTCTCTAACTGATGGAGATTCTCATCTCTAATCTCTCCCTTGCACCATTTGCTTGGTAGATTGTTATGTCTTGTTTGTATTATAATTAGAAAAGTTCTTTGGTTTTTCCTTATGCCCCATTAAGGCCTATGCATAAAACATATGTACATTTGGAGTAAAGGGTTGTTTTTTTTTGTCATCATTATTTTCCCTTTTGCCAACTAGATACTCATTTATTTGATGGGAGATGTCACATGTTTTTCCTCCAGTAAGAATATGTACCCCAAAATCAAGCCATATTCACTCGCAATCTCTGGTTAAGAAGCCAAGCTACATTCAACCTTGAAACCGTTCTTTGAGCATCAATTGATCTCTCAAACCTAACAAATCCAAATATACCACCATACTTTGTTATTTTCTTGACAATATAAACATCAACTAACTTTCCAAACTGTTGAAAGACTCTTTTTAGGTATCTGGAATAAATTCTAGTTGGGATGTTATTGACAAAAACACAAAAAATCTTCTTTTTATCTGTAGTTAATGTTGGAGAGATCTTCTTTCCTTGAGGCCTAAATTTGTCCACTAGCATTCTTAAAGTTTTAAAGAAAAGTTCATTTAGTAATCAGTATGGTTTGTAAAGCTATTCTTTCTAATAGAGTAGATATGTTTTTCATTCAAGAAACCAAGTTGATGGAAGTTTCAAGTAGACTTATCGAGAGACTTAAGTAGAACAATAATGTGAACTAGGTTTCAGTCCATTTGATGGGAGGTCAGTGGTTATGGGACAAATCCTCATTTTCTTAGAATTCTATTGTGATCAGAGAAAGATTCATTCTTTTGTGTGGAACTTGGCTTGTAGAAAATTTTCAGTGTGTTGTTTTCAATTTGAATGCTCCATTTGATGCTACCAACAAACTTTCTCTATGGGAGGATATTTTCTCTTTTCATTCTCACTACATTATGAGTTGGTGCTGTGCAGGTGATTTTAATACTATTAGATGTTTGGAGGAGAGAACAAGGTGTACCCATTCTGGATTAGGCATGACAAAATTTAATGACTTTATTGATCTTTGTGAGCTTACGGATTTTCCATTGGTGGGTAAGAAATTCACAAGGTATAGTTCAAATTACAAATGTAGTTGTATCAATAGATTATAGTTCAAATTACAAACATAGTTATATCAATAAATTTCTTCTTTCTTCAGAGTAATTCTTTCAATTCAAAAATCTTAGCAAAAAAGGACTCAAAAGGGCTTTATTGGACCATTGTCCCTTACTTCTCTCTTTTGAGTTAATTGATTGGGGGCCACGACCATTTAGAGTTTTTGACTGTTAGTTATCTATTAAGGATTTCTCTAATACAATTGTTGTAAATTGGAATTCTTCTACTACTAATGGAAGTACGAGTCTTTGCCTTAAAACCAAATGAAATAGACTTAAATCACACCTGAAATGGTGGAACAAGTCATTTTTTGGTAATGTCGACACCACTATTGTTGAGTTAGATTGAGGAGTTTGACCATTTAGGCAACTCAAGGGACCTTTCGGTTGATGAATGTTAAGTAAAAGAATTACAACTTGTAATATCTGGATAGCTCATCAAAAAAGAGAATTTATTTGTCACTAGAAATCTCACATTCGATGGGTTAGATATGGTGATAAGAATACCTGTTATTTCCAATGTAAGGCTAAAACTAGATTAAGTCGAAACTACATATCCAGTGTGTTGGTTAATGGTTCTTGGATCTCTAACTCAAGAGAAGTATACCAAACCATTACCAATTTCTTTAAAAATCTTTTTCATTGTGACTTTTGGCCTTAGCCAAACTTTCAAGATATTTCTTTTAAGAAGCTAAGCCACAAAGGTGCTTTTTCCCTTGAGTTGCTAGTCATTATGGAGAAAGTGAGATTAATGATATGAAAGTGTGATGGTTCTAAAGCTCTCAGACCAAATGACTTCAATCTCAATTTCTACAAACGCTTGTTGCTAACTTTACACACACGAGTGCATGTGTTGCACAAGTAATACAAAGATAAGTAAGTATCGTATCCCACAAGAAATTATGTCTAAATTCTTGCTAAATACTAAAATTAAAGCACCATAGTTTTATCCAAGTAAACCAAATTTTTGAAAATTAATTTAAGACAAAATTTACTTAACAACACTAGTCTAAGAAATGGAAGCAAAAATTAATAAAAAAGTAGTGGACTAAGAGTTTAGGATTATAGTTTCATTCAACATTTCATTTAGACTAATACTTTTTTTAGTACTTAAATCAATGGGTGGTGATGCTAGTCTAAAATCCAAATTTATGTACAAGTATCCATCAAGATGTTTGCACAAATACCTAACCTAATTGGGTCACTATATGTTTATAGGAATCAATTAAGGTAGGTTCCTTAAACATATGTTCTAATTTGACTCCATGTGGCATTTAGGTGTATGTCTACTTTAATTGCTAATCAATTCACTCAATTTCTAAGTGAAATGAACACACACTATTCAAACCATGGTGTAATCTAAGCTTCCTTCATCAAGTCTTATTTAGATATCCACATTCATTCAATTATTGTTTAAGCAATCAAAGGCAATAAGCTTAGATTTAAATAAACATCACACTACACATTAATATTAAGTAAAGGAGAAACATAGTATCCAAATTACATGTTGAAATCTACCACAATCCTAGAAAAATCAAGTTAGCTCATAATATCTTCAACAAACAGCAAATATCCCAAGAAAATGGATCATTGTTATAGTAAATGAAAAAGAGAGAAAACCAAATCTAGTGAGGGAAACAAGCTTCAACTTCTTTTGAAAGCTCCTTTTTCCTTAATTTTTTTCCTTTCTTTTTTTGTAAAAAGTCTTTTTTTTCTCTGAAAAGTTGTTTTGCTCCAACCCCCTTTTCTTAGCTCAAAAAGTCTTATTTATACCTTGTTAAAAGCCCTATGATAAAAAAAAAAAATTAGAAGTTGTAGATTTTTAAGTCACTTGTTGGTGGTGCCTAGGCATTGAGTGGCTAGTGCCAAGCTCTCTAGAAGTTGTATGAGGGATCTCAAATCCTAGGCATTGGGTGATTGATGCCTTCTTCATGTTGCCATTGTGTAGAATCT
This sequence comes from Theobroma cacao, assembly GCF_000208745.1. Classification (NCBI taxonomy): domain Eukaryota; kingdom Viridiplantae; phylum Streptophyta; class Magnoliopsida; order Malvales; family Malvaceae; genus Theobroma; species Theobroma cacao. The sequence continues at coordinate 26,701,641 of NC_030854.1, forward strand.
ACTGTAGTATCTTCACTTGTAACATGATTTTCTCCTACTTCAAGGCTGAACTGGGTAAAGTGATAAGCATATAAGTTGTAGCTCTAACTCTTAGAGATTCAATGGTTCAATAATCATGTCAATTGAATTTCTAGAGTGAGAGTTATACTCAAAATACCGCAGCCTATTTAGTGAAAGTTTACACTTAGCCATACTTGCACGATCAATGCCGTTTAAACCCTTTTCATTTATGGACCTTTAATAACAAGGAACTTAATTAATAGTAGCTAAAATTAGGCATTTTAACATACAAATGAACTAAAATAACTGAAGTTAAATTGACTCAACATGCTTTTATTAACTTAAGCAAAATAACTAAAACAACTTAAAACCATAGCTAAGACTCAAGAACTTAACCATTTTTGCACCCAAAATGTGACAAGATAACTCTATGTAATAGAGATATCACACCCCCAAACTTAATATTTTGTTATTCTTCGAGCAAAACTTAAAATAAAAGGAAATAACATAAACGAAGAAAACATTTAACTAGAAGTAGGTTGCACCAAGTCAATCATCACCTTTAAATTCCTTATAAGTTATCTCATTTTCACGACTCAAAGCAAAACATATATACTATTCAAGTTCACATTTAAGCTCAAATACAAGCTCATTCTCAAATGAATTCTTGTGTGTGTGTGCAATCTCTGACAATGAACATCATGCTATTTGGATGAATTTATGCTCATGCAAAATTCAAATTAGTTTAGAGTTTCATATTGTTGTTTTTCATCGATCTCTTCACTAATGTAGACTAACACTTAATCAATGATTCTTAGAACTTTATTCAGCTTGTAATATATTGTCACGACCCAATTTCCCGAGCAATGACCGGTGCATGAGCTCAATGAGCATAGCTCACTAAGCCCAAGCAAGCCTATCCATTTACCTTTGCTTAACAAATTTATCATATCATGCATATACACACACCTTTTCTCAAGTGTGAACATAGCCAAAATACAATGGCATTATCGATAATAATATACATGCACTATACCAGTCATGTATTTAGCAATTTACATTGCATACACATATTCATATTGTTAGATTGTTTTCACAATACAAAAGGACCCATGACTTCCAGCGGAAACATTTACAATAAAGGGGATTACTATCGAATGCCAGACACATACCCAGGATATGCA
>NC_030854.1:26704703-26707020 GCF_000208745.1 Theobroma cacao
GAGCACTATCTTAAGATGCTGCTCATGCTCCTCTCGACTCTTTGAATATATCAAAATGTCATCAATAAACACCACCACAAACTTATCTAAATAAGGTTTGAACACTCGATTCATGGAATCCATAAAGGCTGCAAGAGCATTTGTGAGCCCAAATGACATCACTAAGAACTCATAGTGCCCATATCTTGTGCGAAATGCGGTCTTGGGTATATCTTCGTTTCGGATTCTCAACTGATGGTACCCAGATCGCAGATCTATGTTAGAAAAACATTGTGCTCCTTGTAGTTGTTCAAATAAATCATCTATCCTTGGGAGAGGATACTTATTCTTCACCGTCACTTTATCAAGCTGTCGATAATCAATGCACAGCCTAAGTGACCAATATTTCTTCTTCACAAATAACACTGGTGCTTCCCATGGGGATACACTAGGTCATATGGAACCTTTATCCAACAAATCCTCCAACTGATCCTTAAGCTCTTTAAGCTCTGCAGGTGCCATTCTATATGGGGATATGGATATAGGTCTAGTGTTGAAAATCAAATCTATGCAAAACTCAATCTCCCGTTTAGGAGGCAAACCTGGTAGCTCCTCAGGAAATACATCCACGAACTCCTTCACCACCGACACTTGAGTTACATCTCCAATCTTCGCCTGAGTATCTGTTACAACAGCCAAGTAACCTATACAACCCTGTCGTAATAATCTTCTGACAGATATGACCAATATCAAATTGGTTGGAGCATTACTCCTATCCCCCTGAATACTAAATGATGGTTCACCAGGGAAATCAAATCTAACCAATTTATGATAGCAGTCCACACTAGCATGGCAGGGTGATAACCAATCCATCCCCAAGATTACATCAAAGTCTAAGGTGTCTAGCACCACTAGATTCACCGAAGTGTCTTTGTCTTTGACTCACACTACACAAGACTCATATTCCCACTCGACCACAAATATCTCCTTTAAAAGAGTAGGTACCACCAAGTATTCTTCTCTCCTAACACGATTCTTACTCAATCGATGTGCAAAACATGTATAATTAAGCAGATGGGTTAAACCAGGCTCAAATAACACCCAAGCATTCATATCACAGATAGGAAAAATACCTGAGACCACTACATTTGAGGTCCGGGCCTCTTAGGGAGTTATAGCATACACCCTCGCTTGGCCTCCACCAACAAAACTCTGATGTCTGGATCCAGATGACCTACCTTGAGAGGAAGTACCGGCACCTCGACCTTTGGATCCACTAGCTTTCCTATCAGACGAGGCGGCGACTGAAGGAGCAAACGAAGCTGGCTGGGTGGAACCACGAGCAGAATCTTGTGATTGATGAGCCATCGTACAATCCCTCTTAATATGCATAAGTTGACCACACCTGAAACAAACTCCGGTAGCACGAAGGCATCTTCCTCTATGTGGTCCCCCACAAGTATGGCAAGGAAGGATAAGTTGACTTCCTTGCCTCATATCTTGCTGTCTTCCAACACTGAAGGTTCTTTGTCCCACCACAATACTAGCACTAGGCGAGTCACTCCCCTGCTGGGGTAATCGTGAGTCCCTTTGTGGACCCTAACGGCAAAAAAATGAACCACCACTACTGAAATCTTTGTGGCCTTGATAACCCTTTGTTTTGACCCTTTTTGCTCTATCCCTCACAACCCTACTCTCACTGGTCCTCATTTCAATTCGTTGAGCACAATCCACGGCCGCAGAGTAAGTGTTGAAATCTCGGGAGGCCACAGCCTGAAACAATGGTTCCACTAATCCATCAACAAACCTTTGGATTTTCATCTCCTTTATGGAAACCAAGTAAGGTGCATACCGAGACAGCTGCGTAAGTTTTATATCATACTCCGACACCGTCATGCTCGGAGTCTGCACCAATGCCTCAAACTCTCTGGCTCGGGCATTTCACACACTGTGCGATAAAAATTGATCTAGGAAGGCTGTACTAAATTCACTCCAAGTCAGTGGTGTAGCATCTGTCGACCTACCCCTTCGCAAGGAGTCATACCATTCCTGTGCTACATCATTCAATTGAAAAGCTACTAACTCCACTGACCTAACGCTAGAACACCCCATAGCATTACAAATCTTCTATAATACATCTGACCCCGTAAATGAGGGAGGCTTAAGCTTTAGAAAGTCAGTGAGTGAAACCTCCATCTGACCTCTGTCACCCTCGAGAGGTTGGCGATCTGTCTGGCCTTGGGGACTAGGGAACTCTTGCTCCACATGTCTCCCCTCTACTATCTCCTATATATCCTCCATACAGGTTGCCATCATTTCTACAACCCAATTGACTCCC
>NC_030854.1:26710685-26824064 GCF_000208745.1 Theobroma cacao
CTAATTGGTCAATTTTCTGATGGACTCCAAACTGGACCTTGAACTCCAAATCACTATTCTAAGCCATTCTGTTGGTTTTAAAATTTTCAAATTCCTCTTAGAATTTCTATTTGAACTAGTTCAAGGCTCGATTTAACTTAGTTGTACCACTCGGTACAATACCGTCTTTTAATCGAGCTTGACAGGGTCTCACATATATGGTTAAGGTCAAGGTAGGATATGGGATAATATGTGGCTCAAATCACCCTAGTAATCATTCTAGGACCTATTTAGAGCTTTATTTTCCTTCACCAAGTATATCCGTTTTCATCAAAATTTTCTTTTGTTCAACACTTCATTTTTTTTCTTCGTTTTTTCCCTTTTTCTTTTTCTCAATATCACACCCTCAAACTTATTTCTTTTATTGGGTAGTGAAATGAATAAAATCATATTTTCAAGCTTTTAATCACTTTCATCTTTACTACTTTTTTCACTATTTAGCTCATTACACTTCCTAAATTGACTTATGAACTTAGAGGTGAGAGATGCAAAAATTGAAACTTTTTTGTACGTGTCTAGGCTAATAATTAAGTGTTTAAACAAAGAAAATGATGCATTAGGCTCAAAGGGGTATTTTAGGGATAAATATATGGCAAAGTGGCTCGAAAGGCTTAATCGGTCCAAAGATGGCATAAGTCATTTCTTTAACTAAGTATACTCTAGGATTTTGCCTCTAAAAAAACTTAAACAAATTCTAGAACTCTAAACATTATTAAAAAATTTACATTCACATATATCTTCTTTCAATGTATACCATAATTTAAAGTAAGAGATATAGTGCTCAAGTTGTGAAAAATCTCATCCTACAATTACGCTTAACATAAGAGTTCAACATAATACTCAAATAATATTCACATTTTCTAAGAGCAAAAGATAACAAGATAACTAATTTTGATAATTGGATAGGTGAATCAAAGAAATTGGCACAACTAAATCTAATTCAAAATCTTATAATATGTAGAAAATTAAATGATGAACAACTTAACTAAACTTAATGTTTAAAAACATAAATGCAAAAAGAAGAAAACAAAGCTTAAAAACCAAAAAGTTCCCCCCCTAAACTTAGAATTAACATTTTCTTCAATGTTAAAAAGTAAAGAAAAAAAGTCATGAATACTCCTCTAGGTAGCAGAGATCTTTTAATATTCCTTTTTACCCTCATTATATCCAAAGTTGTTAAGAGGATCTGTTAAGATGACAAAAATCTAAAGAAGAAAAAGAACAAAAACAAATTAATGGGAAAATCTAAAAATAATAACTTCAAATAAAAAGAGTAAGAGTTTCAAAAACTTGGGTTGCTTACCAAGAAGTACTCTTTTATAGTCACTAGCTTGACTATGACACCTTTTTTTGCATTTCTTCATCCATAAAATAATGCTTGAGGCTTAGTTCATTAACCATGAATGCACTAGTATTCTTACTGTTAATCTCTATTATACCACAAGGATAAACCTTTACCACATTGAAAGACCCAACCATCTTGCCTTGCGTTTCCATGGAAAAAAGCTTGAAACATGAATTAGAGAGTAACACCTGTTGTCTAACCTCAAAATCAAAACAATTGAGATGTGGTGGAAGATGCTCCTCATGCAACTACTTGGTTTTGATATGTGGAGGTGGTGGTTTTAACTCAAAGGTTGATGCTTGCTCACTTGTAAGTGGAGAAATAGGCTTACCTTAGCCCTTATCAACTAAATCCACTTTGTAACAACTATCTGTAGAGGTAAGATGCTTAATTGCGTTGAAAATATTAAACTCAACTACCTTTTCTCCAACTTTAAACGTTATTTTTCCTTCCTTCACATTAATTATTGTGCTTGCAGTAGCCAGGAATGGTCGTCCCAAGATTAGAGGAATTTTCACATCCTTTTCCATTTCAAGCACAATGAAGTCCACTAGAATGTAGAGATGCCCAACTTGAACCAATACATCTTCTATAATCTCAACAAGGGACCTAATTGTTCTGTCTGCTAACTGTAAAGTGACTGTAGTAGGTTGTATCTCCTTAAGTCTAAGGTTTTTTGCAATAAACAAAGGTATAATTGAAACACTAGCACCTAAATCTCAGAAAGCTTTAGAAAATTGACATTGCCAATATTATAAAGGATAGAAAAACTCCCTAGATCTTTAAGTTTTAGTTGAAACTTGTTGTGACTAATAGCACTACACTCTTCAGTAAGTGTATTAATCTCAAAATCTTCAGATTTCCTCTTTTTAGTGAAGATGTCTCTAAGGAAATTAACATAGCTTGGCATCTGCTCCAAAGCTTTAACAAAAGGAATGTTTATGTGCAGCATTTTAAATACCTTTAAGAACTTCTGGAATTGATGATCAAGTTTTTGTTTTTGGAAACACTGAGGAAAATATGGTGGTGATGGGTTTGCCTTTGCTTCCTTTTCTTGAACTTGCTTTTCAAAACTCTCAATCGCTATCTCATTCTCAATTGATTTATTTTGATGTTCAATTTGGTTACTACTACTTCCAAACTCTTTTCTACTATTGAAAGTGATTGCATTACAATGCTCCTTACCTTTTTTTTTAAGATTTGCTTTAGTGTCACTAGGTAAGGTATCTTAAGGCTTATTATTGATGGTGTTGGCAAGTTCCCCAACCTGAGTTTTAAGGTTTTTCAATGAGGCTACTTGACTATGAATGAGAGTATCAGTCTTAGCCAAATATTACATAAGAAACTCTTCCATAGATGGCTTCTTTTTGTACACAAGAGATCTTGCTTGAGGTTTAAATTTGGGTGGAAAATTAAGCCTTGGAACTGATGAAGAACCTTGATTATTGCTCCAAGAAAAGTTTGGATGACTCCTTCACTTGGGATTATAGGTGTTGGAATATGGGTTATTCTGTTGCTTATTTCCAATGAACTGAATTGACTCAAAACTCACAGGATAGTGATTACTAAAATGTGCATCTCCACAATAATCACAAGTAACAAATGAACTTTGAACTGCATGAACCCTAAAAGAATCAAATTTCTTGGTTAATGTAGTTACCTGTGCTGTTAATGCATTGATAGCATCCAACTTATGAATTCCAACTACCCGTTTATGCATTGATCTCTTTGATGGCCATTGATAATTGTTTGATGGCATTTCTTCCAACAGATCATAAGCCTTATCAATAGACTTTGTTATAAAAGCATTTCCAGCAGCAACATCAATAGTAGTCTGAAAATGACCATTCAAACCATTATAAAATGTTTGAACTTGAAGTCACTTAGGTACACCATGATAAAGGCAATGTTGAAGCAAATCCTTGTATCTCTTCTAAACGTTGTAGAATGACTTAAAATCAAGTTGCCTGAATACTGTGTATAGATACTTGATTTTGGTTAATACTTATTCACTAAAGAATTATTTTACAGCATAATATTGTATAGAGAATAAAGAGAACAACCATTACAAGTGAAACGCAGAACAACTAAAACAAGTGAAGTAGCATTTCACATGGAACATCTAAAATAAGTGAAGCGCTACTCCATGTGGAACAACTAATACATGTAGAACAATTATTTCGCACAGAATAACCACTTCACATGGATGAAAGTGAAAGTAACTCGAAATAAGTGGTAGGGTTCATGGGTTACTTTCATCTTAGAATGTTTCAGAGAGTTTGGCTTGGTGGCTCAGATGTGAGGATAGTTAAGAGGTTTTTCTTTTAACTTTTCCTGAAGTACAAGTGTTAAGGCATCATCATCATGTCTTTAAGTGGAAGCAGAGAAAAATAAAGTACAAGAATTATTACCTGCGGAAGAATAACTCTAAGATCAACCCAAGCCTCAAGGTGATGACTTGGAGGGAATAAATATGGCGAAAGAATGAGAGACAACTAAGCCACTTTTCATAAGCAAGAGTTTTTTTTTTTTTGTGAGCAAAGAGTTGCATTAATTGAGTTATTGAGAGATTCCAAGATGTGTTTACATGGACTTATGAGTAGATGCTTGGATTGGATGAGAATCTCATTACTCAAAAGTTATACATTTCTCAACAAAGTAAGCAAGTGAAGCAACATGCTCGTGTAATCCGCCATGAGATAGAAAGCTAGATAAAAGAGGAGATTAACAAACTTCTCAAGGTTGGATTCATCAAACGTATACATTATCCTACTTGGCTAACGAATATAGTTCCTATGAAGAAAAAGAATGGCATAATTCGGGTGTGTGTAGGTTTTAGAGATTTGAGCAAGGCATGCTCAAAAGATGACTTTCTTTTGACTAATATTGATACTTTATTGGATGCTACAACTGGTTGTGAGATGTTCTCTTTCATGAATGGGTTAATTAGATACAATCAAATAAAGATGGCACAAGAAGATGTAGAGAAAACAACTTTCAGAACTCCATTTGGTAATTTTTATTACACTATAATGCCATTTGAATTAAAGAATGTAGGTGCAACCTATCAACGTGTCATGACAACTTCTTTCTGTGACATGATGTATGACTATATGGAAGATTATATAGATGATATAGTGGTGAAGTCCAATAAGGCTTCTAATCACCTTGAAGACTTCAAGAGAAAATGTGAACAATGTAAAAAGTATAATCTCTGAATGAATCCTTTGAGTGTGCATTTGGAGTAACAGTTGGGAAATTCTTAGGTTTTATGGTTCATTAAAAAAGCATAAATGTTGATCTTGCAAAAATAAATACGATTCAATCCATGCCAACTTTAGAGAATCAAAATCAATTCAAAATCTTGTTGGGAAAAGTCTCTTATATTAGGAGATTCATTCTAGCTTTAGGAGAAACCATTTTGCCTTTCCAAGTCTTGCATAAGAAAAGTGTTCCATTCACATGGGGTGAATCGCAACAACAAACATTTAAGAAAATAAAGAAGACTCTTACTTCTCTTGCAACGATGATCATGCCCATCAAAAGAGAGCTAATGATGTTGAACCTAACTTCTACTCCACATGCAATTAGTGCTTTACTGGTACAAGAAATGGATGAAGAAGAAAAATCTATGTACTGCCTCAGTAGATGCTTACACGAAAGTGAGTTGAATTATCCACCAATGGAGAAGTGTTGCTTGCTTTGGTGTATGCAACTTAGAAGCTTCGACACTATTTCTTGGCTCACAAGCTCATAATAGTGACAAAGTTAGACCCCATCAAATTCTTACTCTCTAAGTCGACTTTATTTGGAAGAATATCAAAGTGGCTTCTTTTGGGAGAATTCGATATATTAGTTGTTCAGCCAAAATTTATCAAGTTTCAAGCTCTTTTAGATTTGTTAGCATATTTTCCATCTTAATTTGAAAAACTTATTCCTGATGCCATTCCTGCTGAATTTCATGAGGTAGTATGTTTAGTGAATATAAAAGAGGGGGAGTGGAATATATATTTTGATGGTTCTTCAAACAGTTTTAGAGGAGGTGCCAAAGTAGTTCGTATTCCACTAGGTAGAGAAGATAATTTTTTGATACAAAGTTATAAGTTAACTTCATCCCATTTAAGTAAAAGTCACATCTTTTTGGAGGGAAAAGATCTTTATGTATTGGAAGCATCAAGTTAACTTCTTTTCTTCTTTTGTAAAAGTCTTTTTTGTTCTCTAAAAAGCTACTTTGCTCTAGCCTTTTTTTCTCAGCTCAAAAAGTCCTATTTCTACCCCCTTAAAAGCCCAAAGATAAAAAAAATTGGAAGTTGCAGATTTTTAAGTCACGAGCTGGATCCTAGGCATAAAGTGGCTAGCACCTAGGCTCTAAGCTCTTTGGAATTTGTATGGGGGCATCTCGGTGTCTAGGCACTCGGTGGCCAGTGTCCTGACCCTAGCTTTTTCATTTTGCAATTATGCAAAATCACTGTAGTATCTTCACTTACGACACAATTTTCTTTTATTTCAATGCTAAACTAGTCAAAGTGATAAACATGAAAGTTGTAGCTCTACCTATTATCTTTTTAATGATTCAAGAATCATGTCAATTGAATTTTTGGAGTGAGAGTTAGCTCAAAATACCACAGTCTGTTCAGTGAGAGTTTGCACTTAGCCATACTTACACAATTCGTTGTCGCTTAAGCCTTTTTCATTTGTGGACCTTTAAAAACAAAGAACTAAATGAACAGTGGCTAAAATTAGGCATTTTAACATAAGAATGAACAAAAATAATTGAACTTAAATTGACTCAACATGCTTTTATTAACTTAAGACAAATAATTAAAACAATTTAAAATCACAATTAAAACTCGAGAACTTAGCCATTTTAGCACCAAAAGTATGACAAGATAACTATATGTAATAGAGTTATCAATTCTCTTGGGCCTTTGTTAAAATTGAGGTCTTTAACTTTATCATTGAATTTATGTCAACCATTAAATTGGAAAAGGCCTTAACTATTCTTTTATCACTCTTATCCCCAAAATGAGTAATCTCATAACTTTGAGAAACTATAAGTTGATTAGTTTAATGAATTGTCTATATAAAATTCTAGCCAAGTTTCTAGCTAATTGACTCAAGAGACTCATTTCATGGGGATAACCAATACTCAATCAACATTTATCAGTGGTTATCAAATCACGAACAACATCATGTTGGCAAATGAGATGATTCATAGCATGAAAAAAGGTTTTCATAACAAAATTGGTATTGTTCTAAAATTAGAATTTAAGAAAGCTTTCAACTGTTTTGATTGGAATTTTCTCATATGTGTTTTGGAGGCCATGGGTTTTGGATATAGATGAAGGTCTTAGATTTATGAGTGTATTTCCACAGCTTGGGTTTTAATCTTTATTAATGGTTTGGCTACTTAAGAATTTCCAATGAAAAAAGGTCTCCATTAAATGATCCTTTATCACTTTTTCTCTTTTTTATGGCTGTTGAGGTATTACATTTACTCTTCCTTAGAGCTAAATCTTTTTAGTTATTCTATGGTATCCCTTTATCTGCTTTTGATCTCTCTATCTCTCATCTTCAATTTGCCGACAATACTATCATCTTTATGGATTTGGATCCTTTTTGTACCACATTTTTGAGACATGTTCTCCACTGTTTTGAAGTTACATCTAGTTTGAGAATTAATTTCAGCAAATCTTGTGCTTTTCCAATGGGAAAATGAAGAAAGAATTTATGAGGCAACACCTTCAGAGGCAGGAAAATAGAGGTTCGAGAAGAGGCAGTTGAAGAAGATGAGCAAAAGGTCACCTTGGAAGAGATTGAGGCCACCATCATAAGAACCTCATTCTAGCATATCTATCAAGACCTAAAACCTAGCATGTTATACCTACCAGTCGCTTCCTAACCACTTGAACTCACCTCATTAGCTTCACCACCAAACCAACCAACCTCACCTCAAGACCTTTAATTTCAAATCATTACTTTACTCATTTTTTGTAAGGTGTCTTACTTTCTAATTTTCTAACATTTTGTAAAAAGTCTTTTTTTTTTAATGTAAAAAGGGAAGTGTTTGAATTAACCTTGTTTTACTTTTAACCCCTTTTTTGATTATGACAAAAAAAGGGAGAAAAGCTACATAGGTGCTTGTGATTAATTTAGATATTTTCAACCTTTTGGAACTTTTGCAATTGTGGATATGTTGGATATGCAAATTATCTTGATATATGAATGTGGTTTGCAATTGAGTATTTGAAGTTGCCTATACTTGTAAATTTTCTTGAAATGCAAAGGGATAGTCTTAATTATAAGGGGAATTCTTGCAAAATTTTTTAAAAAATTAGATGCACTCATTAAGGGGGAGTGATTCCCAATTTGCATAAAAGACTTCAAAATTTTGAATTACACTTAAATTGTTCATACAGTACTCTTTGCAATAGTAAATAAATCATGAACATACCTAACATATTTTTAAAGACATTACACACTTAAATCCAGGGGTGTTTTGTCATCATTAAAAAGGGAGAGATTGTTAACTCCATATGTTTTTTATGATAACAAAACATTCATTTTCTTCAAGTCTAACTATGTTACTTGAGTGTGTAAGGGTAAAATTAGTATTTTATTATATATCTTACACCCCAAATACCCTAAGATAAGTTTCAAGCTAAAAAAAAGTGATTCAAGCAAGGTAGAGGGTATTTTGTGAAGTTTAATCAATTAACATAGCATTTTAATTGATTAATCAAGCTTGGAAGAAAGGTTTAGAACTTCAAAGAAGATTTTAATTAATTAACACAAGGATTAATCGGTTAAAGAGGTACTTGAAGAGATATTGGGACTTAAGGAACAAGTTTAATCAATTAACACTAAGGTTTAATCAATTAATAGGCTTGGAAAAGGATTTAAAGCTTCATGGAACACTTTAATCAATCAACCATAGGGTTTAATCGATTAAAGTAGCAATAGAAGGCACCTTAGAGCTTCAAAGTGAATATTACTCAATTAACATAAGGTTTAATCGATTAACAAAGGTTTATAAGGAATTTAACCGATTAAAAGGAAGATTAATTGATTACAAGATGACCGTTGGAAGGCGCCACTTGAAAAAATTTGAATTCAAAAAGACTTCAGTCGATTAAAGATTAGATTAACCAATTAAAGAGGACATAGAGAAGTTTTAGTTGATTAAAGCCAAGATTTATTGATTAACATGAAGAAAATGGAGACAGTGCATAAAGACTTTAGTTGATTAAAGCTCACTTTAATCGATTAAACAAGCTAGTTAACCAGAGTTAAAGTATCGCAAAAGGACAAGAAAAAAGGGCAAATCTCACCTAACCTCTCCCTAATGGCTAGAATTCACCTTCTACGTATAAAAATGTCCCAAACATTCATAGCTTAAAAGCAAATGATCCAAGAGCAAGAATTGAGCTTAGAAGTATCTTAGAGTTTTCTTTTTTATTGTGCTTCACTCTTATCTTTGTGAAAGAGCTTTAAGCTTAACTTTATACATCTTAGATCAGCTAGGTGATCAATTATACTTTATCTTTTCTCCATTCTTTGTTTACTTAGAGTGTGAGAGACACTCAAAGGGGTAGACTAAGCTTAGGAAAGCTTAAGGAATCTTTTAAGAGTTTTGAGCCTAGGTTAGAAGTTTACCTAGTAAAATCTTGGTGCAAGCTGTCAATTCCTCTAGTTTAGTGAAGTTGAATTGAAAATCCTTTTGTTAAATTTATTTCACGCAAGTGTACATATTGAAACAAATAATATAGAGGTAAATAGAATGTCCAATCCCACAAGGAATTGCACCAATTTAAGCTAAGTACTAAAATTGTAGCAAACTAATTTTATCCAAGTAATCAATATTAAATGATTAATTAAAAGAAATTTGAACTATCAAACCAAAACTAATAATTGAATGACAAAATTTACTAGAAAAGCAATTGATTAAAAGCCTAAGATTATGATATCCCTCAACATTTCATATGAATTTTCTTTCTTTCTCTAAACTTATTTCAATAAAGTGAGTTGTTAACCTAGAGTCTCAAGCTATCTACATGTCTCTACCAAGACGCTCATAAAAATATCTATATCAATTAATTCACTATGTATCTATGTAAATTCAACTAAAGACAGATTCATTAAGTTTGTGCTCTAATTTTGGCTACATAAGACACATAGGTATATGTCTATCTTATATGCAAATCAAATCACCTAATCAACTAAGTGATATTGAACACACGCTATTCTATTCATGGCCTAATCTAAACCCCCTTCTTCAAGTTTTATTTAAATATTCAAATCAATCTAATTTGTGATCAAGAAATTAGAAGCATTAAATACAAAATTGGAATAAACAACTCATATTCCATTGAAAATAAGCAAAAGAGAAACTAAAAATCCAAATTATATGTTGAGTTCAATCATAATTCTAGAAAAGGTAAATTAGTTCATAATATCCATAGAAAACACCATCCAAAGAAAGTTAACCATTAATCCAAGTCAAAAAAAAAAAGAAGACAAGAAAACAAAAATGGAGAGAGAAACTAAGAATTGAAGCCTTTGAATCTCAAATCTTCCTTGAATTCTCTTATTTTCATGCTTTACTTTTGGCCTCTTTTTCTCCAGAATAGCTGCTTTCTATCTTCCCTTGAAAAGCTCTAAAAAAGGCCCTTTAAATGCTCCTAAAAAACCCTAGAATTAAAATCTTGTAAAAACACATTTTTGGAAACACATCCAGCACCATAGCCTTGGTCTCTTTGGCGCCGCGATGTCGTGGTGCCATGCACTCAGGTGATGATTGGGAGCATGGATCATCACTAGCGCCATGGTGCTCCTGTCTTTGGTTTACTATGGTGCTCTGCTGCCTTTTGGCACTGCAACCTTGAGCAATTCAAGGCTGCAGCCTTCACTTTCACATGCTGCCTTGTGTAGAAACTGCAATAGTCTAGTCTATTTCAATGCGATTTACACCTCGATCTGATCCAAAATAAGTAAAGTGGTAAATATTAAAGTTGTAGCCCTAGCTCTTATCTTTCCAATAGCTTAAGAATCACGTCATTTGGATTTCTGAAAAAAAAGTTATGCTTAAAATACTTGAGCATATGCAAATGAAGCTATCACATATTTGCACGGATTATCATCAAATAAAGCCATTTTATAAAATTTCTTACAAAAAAATAAAAGATATCAATAATAACTAAAGTTAAAGTAATTTAAAGAAATATAATATAAAATTAAACTAAAATAATTTAAACCAAATTAGTCAACATGCATTTAACTTTGTTAAGAAAATTACTAAAATATTAAATTTTAGACCTAAATTTCAAAGACTTAGCTACTTAAGTACCAAAATATGACAAAATAACTCTATATAATAGAGTTATCTAGTCCTTGATTGGAAGACCAAGGTAACAGATGTAGGTCAAAGGGACCAAACCATGACAGAACCATCATAAATATTTGTATTTTGTCAATGTCTCTTTACCCTCTCTTTTTTTGGTGTTTTTTTGCCTTAGTAAGTTTTAAACTCTCGTTTTTAACTTCCTTCAAAAGTTTTTTCAACTTTAGGAGTTTCCTTCAGATTTTTTAAAAAAGTGCTATTCACCTCTCTTTAGAACTCCATTGAGACCAACAACACTTTTGTTCGTTTGTTGTATTTTTTTCCTGTTTTCATTGTTTGTATTGCAAATTATACTCTAGCATGCATGGACGGTCATCAAATATTTTTCATCTTTTTCATTAATATAATCTCCTTTCAATTGAGAAAAAAAAAGTATGTGTATGCATAAATTAAGGCTTCCCATAGAAAAAAAAAAGGGTTTCCTTATCATGTTCATGAACATAGGTTTTTGTGGATATATGAAAAGATAAGACACATTATGTGTCCAAAAAAGGGATTCTTCTAGCATGTGTAAAACATTGATATTTTTTTTCCTAAGCATGTGAAAGCATAGACTAATCGTTAGGGAAAAATGTTCCTTTAGCATAAGCTTTTGTATATGTGAAGGAGCATGGACTGTGTAGACCCAATGTGGAGGAACTTATAGTCATTTGGCATGTGCTCAAGCTCACCATACAAGATTTACTCCTTTGAAATGAGTGAGAATGTTCTTGGTTATCAAAAAACATGGATTGATTTGCCACTATTGCATTGTAAATATGGTTAGCCTAATCCTTGAAAGGTATGTAAACAACTCGATAATTAACGACTAAGTGTAGCAATAAGCATAAAATTGGCATTTCATGTTACAAAGACGGCGAGTCGATAAGATGTGAAAATATATACATGCATACATATATATAGTATATTATATATATATATATATTTTGCCAAACATTATTTCTGTTTTGAGTTGTTGATCAGCAGGGGGGTTGGCTCCGAATCCATCTAATCCCTTCTTCTTAATTTACTTATAGCTTCATATTACTAAAGCTTCCTTTAAACGAACCATAATGAGGTTGTGATCTTCTAAAACTCAAGATATCATCAATTCGAAGGGAATGCAGTTGAAGTGGTTCACTTTTCTCTGATCTGTATTCAGATAGATGCTTCTTTCCGTATACACGCACACTTAGTGTCTTCTTTCGATGTGAACCAACTTTTATATATTCATTGAAAAAATCAATGAATTCTTGTTGTGTAACCTGTCTTAATGCTTCAACCTGCTCAAATACAAATTGTAAGATCATACAACTATTTTTTAGGTAAAATATTTATATCATGTATCAAAACTTTCATCTTAATTAGCCTCTGAATCACCTACACGTATTTTGTTCCTGACAATGTTACGTAAAGTAAAAGTGAACGGATTTTGTTCATTCCTTTACTTATAAGTAAAAATCTAAAGAGAGTTACTTACCTCGGCTTCCTTCCTATCAAACTTGAGGGTGCCATTCATAATCTCCTGCCAGTAAAATAGAGATTCTTCCCATAGGTTCTTG
The DNA here is from genome assembly GCF_000208745.1 of Theobroma cacao. NCBI lineage: Eukaryota > Viridiplantae > Streptophyta > Magnoliopsida > Malvales > Malvaceae > Theobroma > Theobroma cacao. Next base: position 26,723,011 of record NC_030854.1, read on the forward strand.
TGCGTCTCCAGTTTCATATCAATCAATGCATTTACATTTCCCTGTACAATAAGTTAAAAAAAAAGTTACTAACCTAAAATCATCAGAATTTAAGAGAAATATTTGATGCATTAATCAAGTGCATTTACTCGAAAAATAAATATTCAACTGTCCAAAACTCTCCTTCCAAACTTGGCAAATTCATGACAAATAACATAAATAAATTTAAATAAATCCTAAATTCGCATATGACCGTTCTAAACCACATGTAAACTAATTCCCTGATCTCATATATGGAAGATAGAACACCAACTAATTAAATAATGTAACATACCTGTTAGAGCTATTAAAATCATTGTTAATTACAAATGGAAGCTAGGACAAATTCCTAAGTTAGGGCTAAGGTCTTTCTCTTCACTCTCCTCCTTTAGACAGCCCTTAATGGATAAAATCCAAGCATTAGGAGTGAAGAGGAGACAAAGCCATACTTACATAAACCCTGATAGGATCCCTCATCATGGGTTCCATTGGATTGAGGCCTCTATATACCGTCTACCACACTGGCTCAAATGAGATGCATAAAATCCGGACCACTTTGCTTACATGTTTCCATTAAGACTAAATCAAAATTTCAATTAATGGCAGCTCACGTTTATGGAAAATTCTAACAGTTTTTGCTTTTTTATGAATAGAAAACAAAATATTTGGCTGTTATGAATAAAAGAAAGAATGATTTCCTTCATGTGGAAACTTTAACTGAATTATGTTTTACTTTTTAACTATTGACTTAATTTATGCATAGTTATAAACATATCACAATTAAAAAGGATAAAAATTAAGAAATACAATAACAAATTCACAAACATGAGAAAACCAATAATAAGAACACATTCATATGTAATTTGGCAGTTCATTTTCCTTTGTCTAATTTAAAATCTATTTACAAGTTTTGGCCTGAATTATACTTACAATATATCCTACAAGTTGTTCGGTACTTATATCTGAAAAAAATTAACTACATATTGATATGTAGACTTTAAAATATCAGAAAACAAAAGAGCTACTTGTTCTCTTTAAGATACCATATTCACAAATTATTACCTCAATTAGACTTCTTTGATGTAGGTTAAAGTCGAATTATTGACCTTTGTTATGTTTGCTAAAACAATGTCCACTACACATAGAGAAAATAATAATAACGTGCAATTGAAAACTTTCCATCTTACCTTAAATTCATCGTTGGTCATTTCATAAATTTTGTTCTCAAACATCTCGAGGAATGCCTCAATGCTCAAATCAATGTCTCTTGGGCTCTGTTAAAAATGCCCAAGCTCTTCTTCAGAAGATGAAGTAACAAATCAAGCAATGTAAGGCAAGAAGTTAATTACAAGGGTCCCCCTCTCATTTTCATCCATCCAAGTTTAAAGCAATACAAAATATAGGATAAGAGAGCTACTTTCATATATATTTATGTACCCAAAACTCATATGTATAAAAAAACAAAATTAAGTTCCCACAGAAAAATTAGAAAGGACCACATTACGTACCTTCATTGTGGATTGAATAAGGAATTCCACTCCATGGATTCCAAAATCATACCTAATGAGAGAAAAATAGTAAAACCAAAGATAAACTTCTTGCTTCTCAAATTGAGATATATATATATATATATATATATTAAAGATTTCCCAAAATTATATTTGTAGGCCTTTTTAAATGCAAATAACTCCTTCTTTTTTTTTTTTACTTTTTGATAATAGTAACTATTGAACATCAAATTCAATTGCATAAAAACATATATTATAAACTTTAACGTAGTAAAATGAAAAATGAAAGTCAAATCGGAGTATAACATTCATGTATGATTACATTTATTCTTATACCTTCCATAGAAATTATTTATGTACCCAAGTTGCTCAATAGAACAAAGCTGATGATAGGCTGGTTCCTTTGCAATAAGGCAAAAAAGCTGAAGTTTCACATTCAATATAAAATCATCTCGATGAACCTAACATCCAAACACTATTCACGTTAAAATTGCATGAAAAGTTAGATAAAATGGTAGCCTTACCTTAAAACAAATGAAAAAACGCAAACAATGTATAGGAGATTGAATAAGGGGAATGGGGTAAGGATAAAGTAAAGATAATGATCTAATAAAATAATCTAACTTAAAGTTCGTTAGTTGCAAGGGGTGTATAATTCCAGAACTAATATACATCATATATAAGCATCAATTCATTCTTTTTCCTTGATTTACCGCTATATAACCATGAGTATATTGAGGCTGAAAAAATTAGACTTTCTTTGCTTATCACTAAGGGTTTGTGTTTTGTTTTTCCTATTTTTTCTTATGCAAAAGTTGTTATAAAGTATAATTAAGTAAACGATTATCAAAAACAAAATCATATTTAGTTAATTAAAAAAGTAAAGATGGTTTTCTTACTACATATCATGAAACCCATCGCACCTTGAATCAAAAAAAGAAGTCTCTTTCATATATCTTATCATTTTATAAGTTATGAATTATTTTCCTATCATTCCAAGATTTGAACTTGAGATTTTAGGTACAGAGTTCGGAACGCAGACAAGTCTAGTTAAAATGTGATACTAATCATATAAAAGTAATTTTATTAAAATGTATATAAAAGTAAAATCATGTATTTTGTTATCTCTAGATCTATCCACATTCAGCTGACCTGCTAGGTTCATGGGTAGGAATATCAACCAATAAGGTACTAGTTAATTTTAAAATACCCGAACTTGAACCCAATTAATAAATGGGATACTCGAATCCTACAATTACTCGAATATTTTTTAAATTTACTACTCTAACCCGAACCGTAATACATATCCATTACTCGATAATTACTCGAATCCATTTAAAAATCCGATTATGTAAAAATATCATTCAAATATTCTTCATGGATACCCAATTACTCGAATCCATACCTATATCTATATACAATAATATTTTCATTTATATTTCATATAATTCACTAATAATTAAATTTATAAAAGCACACAAACAATAAAATTTAAATTTAAATAATTAAAAACAAATATCTCAAATATCAACTTAAATAACTAAAAGCAAATATTCGAGTAACAACTTAAACAACTTAACTATATGGGTTTGTCCCTAATTACAAGAAATTAAAAAAAAGATAGTTAGGTTCCAAAACTATTTTAATCTCACAACTTCTCTTTAGGTATATATTTTATAAATTTATATAAACAAAGGTATATGTATTATACTTAATAATTTTACAAATTATAATTTTTGTAACATTAATACAAAATAGAAAGTAAATATATTTATATTTAAGTATATATACTAAAAGTATATATATAATAGTAACTATATTCTTTATAAATTAACACAATATATAGAGTATATGTATTAAAAGATATTACAAGTTAATTAATAATCATAGTTTCATAAATTAATTTAATTAACAATATATATAGGTTTGTTTTTAATTACATGAAATTAAAAAAAAAACATAATCAGGTTAAACCCAATGGGTGGTAATTGAACCTTACCCGAATCCGATAAGGGGTAATGAAATTACTATCCGAACCTTACTCGAACCTGATTATAGGGTACCCTAACCTTATACAACTGGGTTGAGTACTTGCGAATACCTTGTAACAGGGTACCCATTGCCATCCTTATTGACGGGCCTACCCCAACCTAAATCAAGCCTTGGATCCCTACCCAAGCTGGGGACATTATTATATGAATAAAATTAATTTGATTGATTTTAAATTATAAAATATATTTAAAATATTAAATATTTAATTTCATTCCAAACGCTTTTTTTTTGTTTCTAAAAGTAAAGGTAGGTGACAAAAGTAACAAATTAAATGCAGGCTTAGTTTTCCCAGTTAATTAAAAGAAATATACCATTTCATAAAGTTGTTATTTATTTTGCCCCATTTGTGAGAGTTTCAAGTAATTAACTTTAAGTTAGGCTTGAAGCTAAATTTTGAAGGTCCACAGCAACAAGAGACAAGAGAGCTAAGAATATGTTATAGGAAATGTTAAACTTTGATAATTTAGTAATAACTATAAGGGATCAAAATTATATAGATATATATAATTACCTGAATATAATGGAGTAGGGCGGAATTCTCATTACTTGGATTTAGGCCCTGCACAGAGTAGAGGTAACTCACGCCTCTTCCAAATTTAACAACTTCATTTGTGAGATGTAGGGATGGAAATAATGGTTGGCATTTAGGGTTTGAACCCTCAAAGAAAATGGATTCAACATGTTGAATTATCGAAATCGCTTCATCACGTTCCATGTTTCCTAATTAACAGGCAAAAATTAATATCAAAACCAACAATGTGATTATATATATATATATATTGAAAGAACAGTGTGATTATATCAATATACAGGTGCATCCCTAGTGTATATATTTTCCGTATTTCAATATATTATCAAGACTCTTATTAAAACATGATTCATAAACCACCACTCGCACACATTGAAATTAACTATTTAGTTTTTGGTTTGTTACTTGGGCGTTTTGTATTCTTGGAACATTTTATAAATCTCCATTGGCTGAAAAAAAAAACCATAAATCATGAAATTTTTTAAAAAGCTTAGAGGTATCAATGGGCTGAGTTTGGGCATTGTTTTTTTTTAGATATGAGCCTGACTCGATTAACTTATTTTTATTAATAAAAATCATATTTTTATTATATTTAATTTTCAAAATATATTAAAAACATTAAAAAATTGATATAAAATATTATTCTATTATTTTAATAATAATATAACAATTAAATTGGTGGGTCAATTTGGGCTTGAACTTGGCTTTAGAAGGCATAAATTTGGGTCGTCATTCTTCTCTAGGAAGATGGGATGATGTAAAGGTTATTAGAGAACTGATGAATGGTAGATAGATTGTTAAGGATCTTGGTTATAGATGGGAGATCGACGTTGGTTGGCTAGCTTGTACTCCATTCTTGTGGACAACCTTAGCAAGAGAACACCATGATCAGCGATTAACGGAGCGTTTGAAGAGTTTGGTAGGGTCATTGATGTGTTTATTCCTAAACGAAGTTTACAAGATAAGGTAGCGTTTAGTATGAGAGAAGTTGGAGCACATTCCCTATAACGTGCTCAATTAAATTACATTGCAGTGTTTCTTTTTGCAACAAATCACTGTAACGTAAGATTGCAATGCAATCAGATTGCATTGCACTCTGCAATATTTTTAAAGACATTTTTATCCTTCAACTTTGTTATTTTGTTAAAAATATTTTGCAATGTTATAATTTGTTTTTTATATAGATTTGGAGAAATGTCTTTTTATTATTCTCATTATTCATGGTGACTATAATAAAATTTATATTTCCTTTTAAAGGAAAAAATTAAAATAAAATAAAAATATAGAAAATTATATTAAAAAATGAAAATAAAATATATAAGGTTATAATAAGAAATGAAAATAAAATAATTGATATTAAAAATATATTTAAGAGATGATATTATAAAAAAAATTAACAATAAAAAAATACAAATATATTAAACTTACATTTTAAAAAATAGGGGCAATTATGAAAATTGACATTATATTCTCAGCAAAGTACTTGCATACCAAACAATGTTATCTTCCCTACATTTTAATTATTACTTGGCTTATATACCAAATACTGCAATGTTATCCTCCATACAATCACATTGCTTGCAATCACATTACTGGCAATCACCTTATCTGTAATCACATTATATTGTAAAGTATCAAAAGGCCACCTAAAAGGGAGCAACAAACTTTGCATTTGTGAGGTACAGAGAAAAGCGTGAACTAGAGAATGCAATGAAATGGGTTAATCACCAGTGGATCGATGGAAGACATATCATAGTTAGGAGAGAGGAGCCACTAAAGAAGAATGCAAATGGCCCGAGAATGAGCATTAAGGAAAAACCAAGACGAAAATAGAGCATTCAAAGGAATGATGGTCAAACTTTCGAGGAGGTTGTTGCAGGAGAGAACCAAAAAGGTAATGGTCATAAAGGGGAGGTAAAGGATTTGACAGGAAGAGAGAAAGGTTTGGAGAAAGCTCAAAAGGCTATGGTGGGTAAGGAAAAAATTGAAAAGAAGTAGGAATAAAAGCAAACACATCAAGTAGATGAGCAAAAAAAGGATCAAAAGATTGTCAATGTCAATACAACCATCCTAGATGAAGAAATGGAATGGGTGAGTTGTAGTGCAATAGGGAGCTTGAAGAAAAAGGTAGCATGTAGTGTGATGCAAACGAAGCTAGCTAATGAAGGGATTGATGTTTGGGTAAGAATACCAGAAGGTTTGATGGTTCTCCTAACATTTGAGGAACAAGGAATGATTGAAACAATCTTAAAGTGCAATATGGTACTTTTTGAGGTTTGGTTGAAGTTGATGGTTCTAGTAGCTTATGCAAGTCAAGAAAAAGAAATTGGCATTTGGGTTAAATTGTGTGAAATCCCTTTACAAGTTTGGTATCTCATTACTTTCAAAGTTATTGCAAAATGTTGGGGAAAATCCATTGGAGTTGATAAAAGAACTTATAAATTAGAGAGGTTTGATCAAGCACTCATGCCTACTAAGGTTAAAAGTAGAGTAAACATTCCTAGTCAGGTGAGTGTAAAGGTTGAAGGTCAAGTGTTCAACAACCTAGTAACTATAATAGGGATGGAAAGGAACTGTGGGTTAGAATGCTATTTAAAGGTAAGGAAATAGCTCAATCCATGGAAAAGAATAAGTATGTAAAGATGGGTCATGGTAGTGATGATGGCAAGGAGAAAGAAGGGCATAGGTGTCGTTGAATAGATGGCACAAGGAATGAGACAACCTAAGGATCAAATATTGTCAGGCGGCGAAAGGTAGAGGCTCTAGAGATTTTTGAAAAAAAAGCTCAAAGGAATAGATAAAAGTAAGGGGACAAAGGACAATGGGCATAAACGGGTGTTCTAATAAGATATGGTTTATAGGCTACAAAATGATGATAGAAACAAAGGATTGTATTGGAAAAGAGAAAAGCATGTAGAAAGAGGGATACAGGAAAAGAGAAAAGCTAACTCACCAAGTCTAAGATTGAAAAAAAAAAAGGAGAAGAAAGAAGATAATTCTAGAATGACTAAAAGGAGTTAGGATAAAAAGTTGCTAGGAATAAAAAAATACTATGAATAAAAGTCAATGGGGAAAACTAGAGAAGAGTCAAGCTAGGAATATAGAATGGTAAAGAAAAGGGCCTTGAAATCAAGTCTTATGGGGCTCAATGGTAATGAACAAAGATAGGACAAAGGTCCATATAGGTTGAATTGTGGGGTTTGGAACTTAGAGATGAGAAACCCATGCACAGTAAAGGGCATAGAATGCACAGATAAAAGCAATGTGGAACGCAGGTTGAAAGAAGATGATGTGGGCCTTTTAAGGGCAAGAAAAAAATTTAAAGGTAAAGCCTGAAGTAATGACCTAATCAGTGGATCAAATGAGATGAAAGAATGGCTTAAGGGTAATGCTCAGGTTAAAACAAAAAAAGGCCTCGCATAAGGAATGCCATAGAAAAATGAAAATCAAATAAAGAAAGGAAAAAATGATGAGAATGATCAAAAGGGTTAGATTGATATGAGGAAAAAGCAAAGAGAAGGGTATTCGAGGAAGAAATAAAGGAAAGTAAAGAAAAAAAGGAAATTAGTATTGGGGAATATGAGTAAGATGAAGGTGATAATGATCAATTATGTAGAAAAGTTGTTAGGACAGTCTTGAATTGTGATTTAATTAGGATTATTTAATTCTAATTAAACTAGTATACTTTATTAAAATAATTTTTAAATCTAGTTAGACTAGAATAACATATCTTAATTATATTAGGATAAGATTATTGTACTTAGCCCCTATAAAAAGACCATATGTGGTTGAAGAATAATCATCATCTAAATTTGAAGAGAGTGATTTGAGTGTACATGGGATAAGGGTTGTGAGTTTGAGACTGTTCTTATAATCTCCTGATTTTTTCTCTTAGTGAATCTTTCTCTGTTGTTGTGCCTGTAGATGTAGGTCATTAAAAGGTTGAACCACGTAAATTTTTGTGTTCTTGTGAGTGTGCTTGATTTCTTTCTTCTTTTATTCTATTGATTGGGTAAGATTTTGGGCAACTCTTTAAAGATAATTTCACAATTTTCACAACAAATTGGTATTAGAGCTTTAAGGTATTGAGTCAATTTGAATCTCGTTATGGCAACTTCGTCGACCAAGTATGAGATTGAAAAGTTTAATGGAAGAAACGATTTCAGCCTGTGGCGTGTTAAGATGCGTGCATTACAAGTGCAACAAAGACTGTTGAAGGCATTGAAGGGAACAAACTATCTTCCTTCAAATTTATCTAATGGTGAGAAAGATGACTTTATGAAAAAAGTACATAGTGCTATTCTCCTAGCTATGTCTGATAAGGTGCTAAGAGAAGTCACGAATGAAGAATCTGTTGTTGCAATGTGGCTTAAACGCGAGAGTATTTATATGATCAAATCCCTGACGAATCAGCTTTATATGAAGCATCGATTGTATACTCTCAAGATAAGTGAAGGTACGTCCGTTAATACCCATATTGATAAATTTAATAGAGTTATTCTTGATTTAAACAATATCGATGTTAAAACTGAAGATAAAGACTTAGCCTTAACTCTTCTATGTTCTTTGCCACCATCGTATGAAAACTTCGTGGATACTATGTTATATGGTCAAAACATTTTCACTTGCGAGGATGTAAGGGCATATTTAAATTTCAAAGAATTGAAGAAGAAAGTTGGAGGTATCCGGAGTGAAAATCAAGCTGAAGGCTTGATTATGAATAGAGGAAAAGATAGAGATAAGGGTATAAACAGAAAAGGTAAATCTAGAGTAAAAGAGAAAACTTGCTAAAATTGTGGTCAGAAAAGGCATTTTCGTCAAGACTGTACCAAATTCAAGGATGATGAAAATATCAATAAGTTTGGAAGTACTACAAACGTGGTTGGAGATGACTTTGATACTTTTGAGGAAGCTGATAGTGTTCTTGTGGTTACTAATGGTAACCTAAAGGATACATGGATCTTAGATTCGGCTTGTTGCTTCCACATATGTCTTAGGCGTGATTGGTTTACAACTTATCAATCTGTTGATATGAGTACTGTACAATTAGGAGATGATTTCTCTCTTTCAGTTGTTGGGATTGGCATAATTCGAATCAAGATGTTTAATGGTATAATAAGGGCACTTGAGTTGAAACATATACCTAACATGAAAAAAGATTTGATATCTTTGAGTTTGTTAGATAAGAAGGGTTACAAATATAGTGGCCAATATGGTGTTTCGAAGGTATTTAAAGGAGACTTCACTATCATGAAAGGTAAATTATTCGGTGGCCTTTATCATTTAGTGAGAAACACGATTATTGGAACTGCTTCTATAGTCTTATCCCATGATTTTGACGATAATGTTACACATTTATGGCATATGAGATTGGGTCATATGAGTGAGAAATGAATTACAAAATTGAGTAAGCATGGTTTACTATGTGGTCAAAAGACTAGGAAGTAAAATTTCTGTGAGTATTGCATTTATGGCAAACAATATCGAGTGAAATTTAGCAACTACACATTGAACCGAGAGTATAATAGACCACATCCACTCAGATTTGTGCTGTCCTTCTCTAGGAATCAAAAGGTGGATCATTATATATGTGGACCTTTATTGATGATTTTTCAAGAAAGGTATGGACATATTTTCTAAAGGCTATAGGTGAAGTGTTAACCACCTTTTTGTATTGGAAGGCATTGATCGAGAAGCAGACTAAGAAAAGGATTGAAAGCTTTTGAACAAACAAAGGTTTGAAATTTTGCAAAGGTGAGTTTGGTCTATTCTACAAAATGAGGATATCGTTAGACATCACACTGTCGTCAGAACACCACATCAAAACGACATTGTAGAATGGATGAAGAAAACACTTTTGGAGAGAGCAGAATACGTGTTCTCTAATCTTGGCCTACCCAAAGTATTCTAGACAGAAGCTATCAACATAGCTTGCTACTTGGTAAATCAGTTTTCATCAACTGCAATTGAATTTAAGACTCCCGAGGAAGTTTGGTCTGGTAAGCATGTTATTACTCTTTATTAAGAATATTTGGTTGTTCTGTTTATGCTCTTGTAAGTGATGGTAAACTTGAGTTGAGGGTGACGGAGTGCATATTCCTAGGCTATGCATATGGGGTGAAAGGTTATCGGTTGTAGTGTGTACTGATTGTAAGTCCCCCAAGTTTATGGTGAGTCGGGATGTTACCTTTGACAAGTTTGCATTACTTTGTGGGATAAAGTCTAGAATTACAAACACATCAGACCAAGAAGTTGGCAAGCAGGTGGAGCTTGAAATCAATGCTTTTGTGACACTGTGGGATGATAGTGAAATCTAGAATGAATTGCAAGAGGTACAAGAATTGGTATATCAACGAAGCATTACTTGTATCAATGATGATTTTGATTTTTATGTTTTATCTGTGGAAGTAGAGATGGATGAGCCTTACTTTTATCATGAGACAATTACATATATCGAGTCTTTTAAGAAGATTGACTCACTATATTAGGATCAAACATGGGAGCTTGTGAAAACACCTAAAGGTACTATTGATGTTGGCTTAATATGTGAAGGAAGTGCAAACAATAGTTATAATGTGATTAGCTTCTCCAATTCAGATTTTACTGGTGATCTAAATAGTAGAAGATCTCGAATGGGGTATGTGTTCATTCTCTCAAGGTCTGTAATTAGTTGGAAAGTATTAGTTGCTTTGTCTACAATTGGAGCTGAAAATATGGCTGTGACCGAGGCAGTGAAGGAGGCTTTATGGTTTCGAGGCTTGGCTAGTGATCTTGGTTTTGGACAAGCATATATACTTGTGTTTTGTGATAGTCAAAGTGCATACACTTGACTAAAAATAAAATGTTTAATGAGAAAACCAAGCACATCCAAGTCAAGTTTAACTTTGTTCGAGAGATTGTTTCTAGATGTGAGATTGTAGTGAAGAAAATAGTTACAACTGAAAATCCAGCAAATATGCTGACTAAGTCAGTTTCTGGAATAAAGTTCAAGCATTGCTTGGACTTGATCGGTGCTCATAGTGCTTGAGACCCTTTGGGGCAATAGCCGTGTTGACAGAGATTGGTTCGTAAGGTGAAGCTTGGTGAATTCAAGCGTAACGTGGAGATTTGTTAGGATAGTCTTGAATTGTGATTTAATTAGGATTGTTTAATTCTAAATAAACTAGTCTACCTTATTAAAATAGTCTTTAAATCTAGTTAGACTAGAATAACATATCCTAATTGTATTAGGATAAGATTATTGTACTTGGGCCCTATAAAAGAACCCTATAGGGTTGAAGAATATTTATCACTTAGATTTAGAGAGAGTGATTTGAGTGTACGTGGGATAAGGGTTGTGAGTTTAAGACTGTTCTTATAATTTTTTGATTTTTTCTTTTAGTGAATCTTTCTTTATTGCTGTGCCCGTGGACGTAGGTCATCAAAAGGCTGAATCATGTAAATTCTTGTGTTCTTGTGAATGTGCTTGATTTCTTTCTTTCTTTATTTTATTGATTGGGTAACATCTTGGGTAACTCTTTAGAGATAATTCCACAATTTTCATAACAAAAGTCAAAGAGGAATAGGAGAAAAGCAAGTTACTTTAGAGTAAGAGGGGAAAAAGTAATGCTACTAGGTATTCGCCAGTGATGGTGAGTGGACAGAAAGCCAAGAGTTGGGGGAAAAATAAAATGAAAGAAAAAAAAGGAATTTGATGAGTGGAACAACATCTTCAAGAGTGAGGTCAAGCAACATTAGAAAGAAACTAAGAAGGATGAAGAACGAAGAGCAAGTGGGACAATGTAGCACAAAGAAGAGTGGAATTGGTAAAGGCTATGAGTCGGATGCAAACATTAGGAAACGAAACTTTGTGCTCTCATAAATGAGGCATAGGAGATTTAGGAATTGAGTAAAAAGTTATGCCTAAATTTACTAAAAGACAAGAAAGAGGTGATATTATGAATTATTTAGTTAGATTCGACAGATGGGGGTTAGAGGAGCTTGTCAGTTCAAGATGAGTAGCTATGCCTTGTCCAAGTTGACAAATGCAAGGGTGGAGGTCCATGGAAGATGTTCACTTAGCATTTTAATTAAAAAAGGGTGTTTTTTGGCTTTAATGATTTATTTTCGATTAAAAGAGACCATTATGAGTTAAAAGAGTTTCCTCTTTTTTGCACTTTCTTGAATTTGCTATTGATATGGTCTGGTTAATGTTATGGGGTTGTGAATTTCTATTTGGTCTTTTGTTTGTTAGTTAGGTTTAGGGTTTCACATACCCTGTTGATGATTTAACCTTTTTGTATGGTTGGAGGAAAAAGTGGGACGACCTACAAGTTTGATCATAGAGGTATTTTGGTGTGGTTAAATCTTCAAAGAGTTGGGCAAGTTGAAAAAAGCATTTGGAAACTGAAGAAGACAGAGGGAAAGATGACAATGGTGTTGGCATGGCAGTGCAGTCAAGCTTCTTTTATGCTTCTTCAAGCTGTTGTTGGGTTCTGTTATAGGTGTAGTTTTTGTACTACCTTGGATTTGTTTTCTTTGTCTTTTGATCATCACACTTAGGTCTTCAATAGTCCTTTGAAAAGGTTTTTTGTTTTTGAGCTTTGAAGGAATCTTACAAAGGATGTGCTTTTGATTGGTGTTGTCAATTGCTTTTTGAGCAACCACTTTGTTTTCGCAAGTGTTCAGGGTTATGTTTCACCAAAGCTAGATTTTTTATGCCCATAGAAGTCCTAGACTAACACAGTTCAAGACTAGTTATGGCATACTAGCTTATGGGTCAATAATAAAATCCACTTTTCAAAAAAAAAAATTTTTGGGTCGTCTCATGGACACTTCCAATAAAGCTTTAACTTATTTCTTTTAAAGAGATTATATGTGTGTGTGTGTACACACACATATGTATAATATAATGAAATATAATGTAAAATTTTTGTTTGATTTCTAACTTTTTTATTGATGCAACATAGGGAAGAAGCATAGAACAAACCTGCTATGAAACATTCCAAAAAAGCACTTGAGAACATAATTGGAGTAAATTTGACAAGGTCTTCTGCTTCCAAATTAGGTAAAACATCAAGTTTCTCCTTCCAAGGCCATTTTATATCCCTCAATATTAATGATCGATACTCAGTAGCTAGCTGAGAGGGTTTTTCATATTTGAAGTTGGAAATGCCCTTTGTCATCATTTCCTGATAAAAAGAAGAAACGACATGATAAAACAAAAGGCTACAAACACATTCAATTAATACTTGCCATAATGATGATACTTGTCATATTAGATGTTTTATTAGCTACGGAGCCAATAAGTTAATTTCCCTTTTTTTTATGTGAATTCCCAACCATGGTCAGCGCCAATCTAAAGTAGTTAAATGGAAACGTGCTGAAAGCTCTTCAAACTTAGATTGGCTTTAAAATTGGTCAAAATTTTGGAATTTTTAAAAATTCCAAAATTCTGCTGGATAAGCATGTCTAGATAATTCTGAACTCATTCATAAGATATCGTACGATGGAAGGACTACCTAAACGACTATGTAAAGTAGCTCAACATAGATAGGCTTGAGCAACGACTCACGAACCCAACAATCAGGCTATTCCATTGGAATTTTGAGTTCAACCTCTCTCGCCTCAAACCACTTGAATGGAACCCATATTGGTAGCCATCGCTAATAAGGAGCTGCAGCCAAAACCAAACATCTATTGGGAAGACTCCTAAGACCCATATGACCTTAGTGATGACTCTGACCAAAATGACTTCTTCATTAATGAGATAAGATGAGGCCCAACCAAACACCCAAAGAAACAATCCAATTAGAGATGTCAAACGGGTAAAGTATTTGCTAATTTTGAAATATCCAAACTCGAACCTAATTAATAAATGGGGTACTTGAACCCTACAATTACCCAAATATTTTTTAAATTTACTATCCTAACTCGAACCCTAATACATACCCATTACTCGAATCCATTTAAAAACCCAATTATGTAAAAATATTATTAAAATGTTTTTCATGGGTACCCAATTATCGAACTTGAATCCGTACTCGTATCTATATATAATAATATTTTCATCCATATTCCATATAATTCACTAATAATTACATTTATAAAAGCATACAAACAATAAAATTTAAATTTAAATAATCAAAAACAAATATCTCAAATATCAACTTAAATAACTAAAACAAATATCAAAACGAATATCCAAACAACAACTTAAGCAACATTACAAGTTTAATTAACTATATGGGTTTGTCCTTAATTACATGAAATTAAAAAAATAGTTAAGTTCCAAAACTATTCTAATCTCAGAACTTTTCTTTAAGTATATATTTTATAAGTTTATATAAATAAAAGTATATACATTATAATTAATAATTTTATAAGTTATAATTTTTGTAACGTTAATACAAAATAAAAAGTAAATATGTTTATATTTAAAGTATATATACTAAAAGTCTAAAATATAATAGTAATTATATTCTTTATAAATTAACACAACATATATAATATATATTAAAAGATATTACAAGTAAATTACTAATCATAGTTTCATGAATTAATTTAATTAACAATATGGGTTTGCCTTTAATTACATGAAATTAAAAAAAAAACATAATCAAGTTTAGGTATAGAGTACCTAAAAGGTGGTACTTGAATCCGATATAAGTAGTGAAATTACTGCTCAAATCCTACTTGAACTTGATTATAAGGTATCTTAGCCCTATATAATTAGGTCAGGTACCGTGCATACCCATCGCCATCCCTAAAGCCAATCCTAACCAAGCATGTTCCAATGCTTCTCAACCAAACACTATGGAACAAGACATTCCTATTGAACAATAAATTGATGGTCTCCCATCAAAATTAGCTTGGACATTTGGGATATGATTTTACTCCAAGAGCAAATAATTCTCACCTCAACCTCCCAAATGACCGTGATTAAGGAAATTTTTAGATTAAAATATGTTAAATTAAGTGTGCCAATGTGATTAAGTACGTTAAGTGTGACCTACTAAGTATGTGGGCCTTGCCTTTCCTACATCAAATGGCATGAAGTTTGTATTCTTGTTGTACACAACAAACGCGCCTCCAACAAAAGACGAGAAAAGCGTATCAAAAGAAATGTCACCTTGCAAAATGTGTCATGTCAAAAAGATTGTACTACAAGATGAAGCTCATTTGTCCTCTAATATTTGCTTTAGAATCTACTTTATTAAAGATATGTATGAGCTTTTTTTTTTTATGTCTTGTCAAGTTACTTTCACCCACATGAATGAATAGTAATTATTGTGTCTTTGTGTAACTCTTTAATGCTTATATGAGGTAATTCTTTCCTTATGTACGAAACGCCTTTTAGTTTTCTAAGCTTGTAAGAATTCTTGTGAAATATAAAAAATGTGCTTCTAAATTTCTCCCTTTTGTTTACCTTTTCCTACTACTAGTGACTTAGTATAAAAATTATTGCTCATATTTAGTAAGAATGACATTAATCATATGTTTTATAATTGTCACTTCGATAGATTCTTTGCATCAAAATTTCATGAAATTGATTATCAATCACTATATTACTACAGATTTAGTGTTGTAGCTAAGCTGATCGTATCTTGTTACTGTAGCATGACTTTATATTGTCATAGAAATTCGATTTTAACTAAACCGTGTTGTCAAGAAAGTGTTTAAAAGTTAAAAGTCAGCTAAAATACGTTGATTTATGATTAGTGCTAGCTTACAATTTACCACGTTCGTTACGCGGATTAATGACATATTTGATTGGGGATCCCCGCTTCTATAATTAATTGAATAAAATATTTCTTAGTTCCTTACCTTTTTTAATTCTTCTTTTTTTCATTTATGAGTTATTTGTTTTATTTTGAATTCATATATATCATTTAACAAGGAAAAGTGAAATAATGAAAGGAGAGAAATCATGAGATTATATAAAAACACCTAAATTTTCAATCATTACCTTGATTATAGCAAACCTGTCGCGTTTCACTTCAAAATTTGCAATCTTATCAACTACAGTTTCCAGCAGAATGTTCAACTTGTCATTATAACCAAACACTGTCACCTATATATAGAAGAAAACCACTAAGTTAGGAACATACAACATATTAGAAAATATATAAGAAATGATGCATACTAATTCTACATTCCTTGGACATGTGCATGCACAAACACATCTAGAGAATGAGCAAGAAATTAGTTTACTTTACTAATTTTTAATAATAAAATAGTCTTAGATCATAATTTTCAAATTAAGGAGTGTTTCGAGCACCTATCCTGCTAAATTTTGCACATTTACATGTAGCTTGTAGGATACGATGATATCATATAATTTTATTCTCCTTTCTTCAAAATCTTGCATAATAATATACTTGAATATTTAATTCAATATTATAAATACATATATATTTCAACTCAAATAATTAGATTCACATCTTTCTTTTTTCAAATAAAAAAAAATCTTGTCAATATTAGCACCGTATATTGAGATTTTATATAAAATATCCTCAATTAAATCGAGGCTTTGCCATATACCAATAGCTACTCCTATATTACAAATGCGAAATGGAAAATGAGAGGAGCAAAATTACCTTAAAACCTCTGTCTGTGCGTGATGTATAATAATGAAGGCCAGCAATTTGAGCGTCGTAAGCTGAAACATAGAGGATAAGACAAGGCTTTTGTCAAGAAGGGGGATCGAGCTTTTGAGTGTTGAGAAAAGACAAAGAAACCAAAACTGCATGAGACTAGTAATTTACCGTGTTCATTCAAGTAATCCTCCAACAACTGTACAAAAATGTTGGCAAGAACTTCAGCTTGAGGAGAATCTCTAACATGGGGACAGTTGAATTCTATATTAACAAATGCCTTAGGTACGGAGAACATTGTATCTGGCTTGTACCATAGTTTTGAATAGGATGACTTTCTTAACAATACTGGGAACTTGACCTGCTCAATGGGATCCATTTAAAGGTTAATTCATCGCTATATCAGAGTGGCTAGAGTTGGGATTGATAAAAACGATCACAACAAACCTTTTCTTGAGCAACCTTAAGAGACAAGTTTGTGGGTATGAACATATTTGGGGCTGGTAGCTGCAAATTATCACTTGGCGCTGATGACATCCATTTCTGTAATCAAATCAAAGGTTCCATCAAGAACCTTTCTCTTCACAGGAGACTTATAAAATATATAGAGAGGGTAGTAAACAAATGGAACTCTACAAAGTTGTTATATAAAAATATAATGGGTAAGATCAACAGCAGACCTGAATCATCGAAGTAGTGATTTTTTCAACAGTATATGCAGTACCGAACCATGGCTCAACCTTATCTGTGTCTCCTTCAAATTTCTTCGACTTCCAGAATATTCTGTTAAACAGAGATCGTATTAGATACAAAACAAAAACCGATTCACTTGTAAATTAATTGAACTATTATTTTATACATGGTCGATGGAGTATCTAAACTTCACAATCGACGGATTAGATAGTTGATGCATATCTATATTTAAGAAACTAGAAAATTAATATAATGAATCTACGCATTTGATTCTCTTCTCTCTCCCTCTCTCTCTCTCTCTCTCTCTCTTCCTATACATATATATATATATATTATATATATATATATATATATATTCATGCTCAATTTGATTTAAATCTTCCTCTCCAAAATCAAATATATATATCTTATTAATTAAATATATATAGATATGACAATATTTTAACTCATAGAATTTAAAAACTCAATTGTGGGTATATAAAATATAATCCAAATTAAGATATATACTAGATAATAATATGACAAGCTTAGATGGGATTTCATAAAGGATACTCTATGCGATATTGGCTTTTCGACTCAGTTTATTGACATTATTGCACAAAGTTCGCAAGGATGTAGTACTCAAATTATCTGAAATGGTTCTCTTATAGACTCCTTTTTACCTTCAAAAGGAATACGATAAGGGGACTCTTTTCTCCTTATTTTTTTGTTTTATGTGTGGAAAGATTATCACATGGCATTAACTTGGTAGTCGACACTGGTTTATGGAAATCGTTCCAATTCAAAAATGGAGGACTAACGAAATCGCATATACTTTTTGCAAATGACTTAAACTTATTTGATGAAGCTTCGGAACAATAGCTAGATGTCATAATGGAAGTTTTTGACACGTTTGGTAGAAGCTTGGGGGAGAAGGTGAATCATAGTAAAATTGTCTTTTATTATGCTCGAAATGTGGGTAATAATCTATTGCGCCACTTGGAACAGAGGTTAGGTTTCTCTCTAACACATGATTTAGGGACTTATCTCGACATTCCAATCAACCATGGTTGGAGATGTCTCAAGCATTATCAATATATGGTGGAAAGGGTGCAAAAGAAGTTGACTGGGTGGAAAACCAATACGTTATTCTTTGTTGGCCGCTTGACATTGGTTCAATCAATTTTGCTCTCAATGTCATGCTATGTCATGAAAGCATTAGTAATACTTCAAGCTATCTATGAGAAAATAGGAAAAAAAAATTGTATGATGTTTTTTTGGGGCTCCATGGGGTTAATAGGAAAATTCATCTTGTTAAATGCGCATAGATATGTAGGCCAAAAAAGTTTAGTGGCTTAAGAATTTGAAAATTGTGAAAGATGAATAATGCTTTTCTTATGAAACTAGGGTGGTCCATCATTGACAACCCTCACAAACTATGGTTTGCATTATGAAAGCTAAATACAGAGTTACAATGGCAATGATTCCTGAGGTTAGGAACATTCCTTGGGCTTCCCTTATATGGTGTTGGTGTATATTAGGTTTAGATGGAATTTAAGGAATCGACAAAATTGACTTCAAGATAAGCCTTTTAATAGATGCTATTTTGAAGACTTATTTCGTCTTCATCACTCAATATTAAAAAGGGAATTATGCAAATAGCTTTAGGGATAGAATGAATAACATCTAACTTTGTCTTTGCACTTTATGAGAGTAGACCGCTAGATACACTCGAGGGTTTGCAAAGTTGTTTGACCTTAAAGTCTACTTTCGGTAGCAAGTAGATTATAAGGAACTTGGATTCTTTTGATAGATGATAGGACCTAAAGTGTTTATGTTTACTTGCAGAACTTAACACTTCTATTGCTTATTAACTTTTCTACTCTTGTCTTGTTTGTTTTTTTGTGTGTCAGAATGGTTGGTAGCAAGTCTTTTATATAGACTTATAAGTGTCTCTTCTCAAGGACACAACCCTTTCATTAAGGCATCTTTTTGTCTTAAAGATACCTTTGCGTTTTACAAGATTGTTTCAATAATCACCTTATGAAAGGACAATCATTCATTCCATAAGATATAATCTTTGATCTACAATATGAAAAGATAACTTTTCATAACCAAACTTTTGAGCTATTGTGTTTTTTCAATTATCTCATAACTTTTGGATTTAGAAGTGTGTTTTTAATATGTCACTTTACTAAGAGATATAACTATTCACATGAAAAACCCGTTTACAATCCAATAGTCATATTATGTCACTTTATGTGACATAACCTTTGAGCTAAGATAGCTTTCCATTATGTGAGACAACCTTTTATTTTGAAAATACACCAACATATGGCGGGTCATTGATCGAGTTTTGCTTACAATAGTGGAGAATACTCAATGGTCAATTAGCTTGAGTAGAGAAGTAAATTTCTAATATGATTATTGGACTACAAGATAGAGGATTATTGATTTTGTTAAGAATAACTGTTGACTCCGTATGTTTTTTATGATAATAAAAAATTTTCTTCATTCATTAATGTCTAACTTTATTAATTAAGTGTGCAGGATAAAGTAAATTCCCTCAATGAAATGAATGATTAAAAGTAAGATCATATCATAGATAAGCTAATAAATTAAAGTAAGAAAAATGGAAAGAATTTGTGAAGACAACGCTTTTGTAATTGATTATCAAAAAAGCCTTAATCAACTAAGGAATGGATAGGCTATAACTTAAAGGAAAACAAAAAAATATTAATCAATTAACACTAGACTTAACTAATTAAGAACGTGCTGAACAAAGCAAAATAGAGGTGTGCTAATCGGTTAAGGCGTGGGGTTTATCGATTAAAGCACAAGACTTGAAGAATCTTCAAGTGCCAAAATTCAAATTCCTAGTGAAGGTGGTCGTTGGATGGAGCCAAAAGGGAGTGCAAATTCGAAGAGTTTTTAATTAATTAGAGTTGGTGGTAATCGAGTACGGCTAAATGAAGTAAAGCTTCAATCAATTAAGGGGAGAGTTAACTAGTCAAAAGAAGTTTGCTGAAAAAGAGAAACTTAGAGACAAAGATCTCTTAATCGGTTAGAGTCTCTTGTAATTAGTTAGAGCAAAAAACACAGCAGTAAGATAGTGTAAGACAAAGAAGCTATAATCGATTAGAGTTATCTGTAACCAGTTAACGTAACACTGTCTACCTATTCGAAAAGAGTCACTAGAAGATAAAATAATGGCTAGTAATGGCTAGAAACTATCTCTAATGACTAGAATTAGTCTACCAAGTATTTAAAGCCTTTATAACATTCAAAAATCATATAGAGAAGCTACCAAGAGTGATTTTGAGCTAAAAACATCCAAAAACCTTCTCTTAACACTCGTATTCCACTCCTATCTTTGTAAAAGTGTTTGTGTTGAAGCTTGTACAACTTAGATCAATAAGGTGATCATATATACCTCTTTTTATCTTCTATTTCTTGTTTACTTAGAGTGTGCGAGACACTTTAAGAGGTAGTCTAAGTTAGGGTAAGCTTAGGACTTGTTGTAAAAGAATTAGAGCTTGGATTAAAAGTTCACCTTGTAAAAGTTTGGTGGAAGCTGTTAATTTCACTGGTTTTAGTGAAGTGGATGTAGATCAGGTAGACCGAACTAGTATAAATATTGTGTTTAATCCATACAAAGACTTTTCAAGGTTACATACTTTCCTTTCTTGACCAAGAAAGACAAATTCTTCGAGTTGGTCCATATACACCTCTTTATCTAACTCACAATTTAGGAATGTTGTTTTAACATCCATTTGGTGAATTACCATCTTTTGTATAAATGCAAGTGCTATAAGCACTTTAATTGTAGCTATTCTTGCTACTAGTGCATATGTACCAAAATAATCAACACCTTCTTTTTGTTAAAGCCCTTGGCCACTAGCCTTGCTTTAAATTTATCTATGGTTCCATCAACTTTCATTTTCTTTTTGAAAATCCATTTACAACTTATAGGCTTGGAACTTGGTGGAAGGTCTGCCAATTTCCAATTTTTATTTCCAATTATCAAGTCTATCTTATCTTGTATTGCTGCCTTCCAAAATGAAGCATTTCGAGACCACATTGCCTCCTCATAAGTTTAAGGATCACTTTCACCTTCTATATTAAAGCAATAAGGTAAGTATTCATATGTTTCTTTTCTTGTACCTTTTACTAAGTACATGAGGAAATAGGATCCATATGTCTTTGCTTTTCTACATTTTTTGCTTCTTTAAAGCTCAACATTTTCCTTATCATTTTATAAAAGTTTATCACTTCCATTACTAGTTCTTTAGATCTTGGAATTGAATTGAATCTTGTTTCATCAAAGATTGCATTCCTTGACTCTATGATTATATTAATGGGATATGAATCATTGGGCTCAATCACCATGAACCGATATGCTTTACTATGTTCAGCATATCTTATAAATATTCATTTAATTCATTTTTCATACAATTTCCTTTTCTTTGGTTTTGGAACTTTTACTATGACTCGACATCCCCAAATTTTTAAATAATTAAGGTTTGGCTTTCTTTTTTTCCATGAATCATAAAGAGTAATTTAACTTCTTTTGTTTGGGATTCTATTTAGTATGTGGCAAGCCATTAAAAAGGCATTGCCCCAAAATCTTTTTCCCAAACCGGAATTCAAAAACAATGCATTGATAATTTTTTAAGAACTTGATTCTTATGTTTTGCTACATCATTTTGTTCTGGTGCGTATGGAGCAGTAATCTCATACATAATACTAGTGGACTCAAAGTACTTGGGATCGTAATGCTCACCTCCTTTATCACTTTGTACACATATGATATGCAATTCACAATGCAACTCAATTTCATTTTTATATATTCTAAATTTCTCCATTACTTAATCTTTAGCACACGACAAGTAAACATGACAATATCTAGAGAAGTCATCTATAAATGTTACAAAGTATTTCTTTCTACCAATAGATGGAGTACTATGCATGTCACAAACATCGAAGCGTATTAATGCAAGCAATTTTGAGTTTCTTTCTACCTGAAGAAATGAGCTTCTTGTGATATTAGTAACCATGCATGTATTACACATATCATTATTTCCATCAATATTAGGTATCAACTTTAATTTAACCATATCATGCATTCTTCTATAATGGACATGACCTAATCTATTATGCCATAAATTAGATAATGCTACTTTAGTATCATGAACATTAAATGAGGCATCAATATCAGTAGAATTGGTAGCATTATTATTAATATTGAGCTTAAACATGTTTTTACATTAGTATCCACTTCCCAAATATTATCCACCTTTTGTAAAATGAACTTATTCTCCTCAAATACTAATTTGAAGCCATACTTATTTAGCAAGCCACCTGACACAAGATTTTTTTCTAACATTTGGTATATAAAAGACATTATTTAATTTAAGTATTTTTTCAAAAGTAAACATGAGTTCCACAGTGCCTTTTCCTTTCACTTGTGTAGTGGAGGAATTTTCCATGTACAACACGGTTCCATCATTAACCGCTTCCAAGGACTTGAAGAAACTCTTATCCTTACATACATGTTAGTTGCACCAATGTCAATCCACCATGCTTCATCATCTTGGAGAAGATTAACCTCAGAAATTATAGCAACAAACTTGTTGTTGTTCACACCTTATGTTTTTTATTTCAAAAGTCTACATTTTGTCTTGAAATGTCCAAAGAATGGGCCTTTTTTGTTCTTTTGATCTTATTACTTTTATCGTTCATATCAACAGAATGTTTTCTTTTGTTGTATGAAACCAGCTTGTTTGATGATTTGTGTTCCATTATATGGACCTTTGAAGTCTCAAGATTCTTTCCATTCGAATCTTTTTCTTTTTCACATCTTGCTTGACTTTTTCTTGTTTGCGATAATCTTCTTTTATTTGAAGATGATTGCTAAGTTCCTTGAGAGACATCTCTTCTTTCTTATGTTTTAGGGTTTTCTTAATGTCTCACCACGAATAGGGAAGTTTATCAATTATAGAAGACACCAAAACAGCTTTATCTATATTAAAATTATACTGCTAAAAGCTATTAAGCATGCATTAAAGCTAAAAAAATTGATTCATCTCAAAATGATCATCTATGTGTGTGACAAAATACTTCTTTCCAACCAATGTGCTTTTATTATGCATGTCACACACAATATCATTCATATCAAGGAAAGAAAACTTATCTTACAATTCGATATACAAACATTTTTCCACAAACAAATCTAGTCCATGGTTCTTTCTTTGTTAACATCAAATCGATCTAACTTTTTCCAACGAATAAAGTTTCCTTCTTCAATGCGGTCTAGCTTGACAATGTTGATATCCATCTCTTTTAGTGAAGTCATTTTGAATTCCAATTCCATGAAATATAAATTTTAAAACTATTGGTGCATATGGGGTTTAGTTGGAATTCAAGGAATTAGCAAAATTGACTTCAAGGTGAGCCTTTTAATAGATGTTATCTTTAAGACCTATTTCATCCAACCACTTAGTATGCAAAAGGGGAATTATGGGAATAGCCTTAGAGATACAATGTAGCCATCGTCTAACTTCATCTTTACACTTTATGAGAGTAGGCTGCTAGATACACTTGAGGGTTTGTAAAGTTGTTCAGTCTTAAAGTTTACTTTCTACAGCAAGTAGATTATAAGGAATTTAGATTTCTTTGATAAATGATGAGAACTGAAATGTTTATGTTTATTTGCAGAACATAACACTTTTATTGCTTCTTAACTCTTTTGCTTTTGTCTTGTTTGTTTTTGGTGTGTCAAAATGATTGGTAGCAAGTCCTTTGTATAGGCTTGCAATGTTCTTCTCGAAGACATAACCCTTTTATTAAAGCACCTTTTTGTCTTAAAGATACTTTTACATTCTACAAGATACAATCATTGGATATTGGTATTGTATCAATAATCACCTTATGAAATGACAATCATTCATTCCATAGGACATAATCTTTGAGTTACAATATAAAAAGATAACTTATCATATCTAAACTTCTGCTATGGTATTTTTCCAATTGTCTCATAACCTTTGGATTTGGAAATGTGTTTTCAATATGTCACTTTACCGAGAGACATAACTAGTCACATGAAAAACTTACAACCTAATAGTCACATTTCGTCACTTTATGTGACATAACCTTTGAGTTAAGATAGTTTTCTATTATGTGAGACAATCTTTTATTTTGAAAATACACTAACATATGGCGGGCATTGATCGAATTTTGCTTGCAATAGTGGAGAATACTCGATGGTCAATTAGCTTAAGTAGAGAAGTAAATTTCTAGCATGATTATTGAACTACAAGAGGGAAGATTATTGATTTTGTTAAGAATAACTATTGACTCCATATGTTTTTTATGATAACAAAACATTCTTCATTCGTTAATGTCTAACTTTATTAATTAAGTGTACAGGATAAAGTAAATTCCCTCAATGAAATGAATGATTAAAAACAAGATCATATCATAGATAGGCTAATCAATTAAAGTGAGAAAAATGGAAAGAATTTGTGAAGACAACGCTTTTGTAATTGATTATCAAAAAGCCTTAATCAGCTAAGGAATGACTAGGCTATAAGTTAAAGCAAAACAGAAAAATGTTAATCAATTAACACTAGACGTAACTAATTAAGAATGTGCTGGACAAAGCAAAGTTGAGGTGTGCTAATCAGTTAAAGTGTGGAGTTTATCGATTAGAGCACAAGACTTGAAGAATCTTTAAGTGCCAAAATTCAAATTCCCAATGAAAGTGACCGTTGATGGAGCCAAAATGAAGGAGTGCAAATTCGAAGAATTTTTAATTGATTAAAGTTAGTGGTAATCGATTAAGGCTAAAGGAAGTAAAGCTTCAATCAGTTAAGGGGAGAGTTAACCAGTCAGAGGAAGTTTGTTGAAGAAGAGAAGATTGGAGACAAAGATCTCTTAATAGGTTAGAGTATCTTGCAATTAGTTAGAGTAAAAAATACAATAGTAAGATAGTGCAAGGCAAAGAAGCTGTAATCGATTAGAGCTGTCTATAACCAGTTAATGAAACACTGTCTGCCTATTTGAAAAGAGCCACTAAAAGATAAAATAATGGCTAGTAATGGCTAAAAATTGTCTCTAACGACTAGAATCAGTCTACCAAGTATTTAAAGCCTCTTTAACATTCAAAAATCACATAAAGAAACTACCAAAAGTGATTTTGAGCTGAAAACATCCAAAACCCTTCTCTTAATACTTGTATTCCACTTCTATTTTTGTAAAAATGTTTGTGTTGAAGCTTGTACAACTTAGATCAGTAAGGTGATCATTTGTACGTCATTTTATCTTCTATTTCTTATTTACTTAGATTGTCCGAGATACTTTAAGGGATAGTCTAAGTTAGGGTAAGCTTAAGACTTGTTGTAAAAGAATTAGATCTTAGATTAGAAGCTCACCTTGTAAAAGTTTGATAGAAGCTGTTAATTTCACTGGTTTTAGTGAAGTGGATGTAGATTAGCTGGACCAAACTACTATAAATATTGTGTTTTGTCCACTTCTCTTAACCTCCCTTTACTTGATATTTGACTAACTTAACAAGTTTTCAAACCATCCATCTTATATCTTCTAAATGGATTTTAAATTTCAAAAGTTGCCTTCAAAAATATTTTTAAGTGCTATTCACCCCATCTCTATCACTCTTTATAGGACCAACAAGTGGTATCAGAGCCAAACTCTTGATTTTAAAGGTTTAACATCTTAAAGGCAAGATCCAATGGCCGCCCAAAATTTTAATGTGGCTGAGGGTCAATTCACAAATAAGCCTCCTCTATTTGATGTAACAAACTATTGATTTTAAAGTATTAAGATCTCCATTTCAAGACTGTTGATTATGAAATGTGAGATGTCATCACTAATGGTCCTTATGTCACTTTCAAGACTAAAGATGAGTGGATTGAAGCTGAAATGAGAAAAGTACAAATAAACTTTAAAGCGATAAACACTCTCCATTGTGCACTCAATTTTAATGAGTTCAACAAAGTTTCTACTTATACAATAGCTAAAGAAATCTAGGAGAAGTTGAAGATCATTCATGAAGGGACTTCACAAGTTAAGGAGTCCAAGATTGCTCTTTTTACTCACAACTACGGGATGTTCAAAATGGAACCAAGAAAAGACATCACAACCATATATGATCGATTCACCAACATTGTCAATAAGCTCAAGCAACATGGGAAGGAAATTCCTAAACATGAAGTGGTGAAAAGGTTGCTTAAAAGCTTACCAAAGGCTTGGAAGGTAAAGGTGACAACAATTCGAGAAGCCAAAGATCTTAATGGCATCACCCTAGATGAGATAAATGGCTCACTCCTCATATATGAGTAAGAGATGAAGGAAAAAGAAGAAAGGAAGGAAACTAAGGAAGAAATAAAAGTAAGAGCTAACTTTTGCTTAATGGCCAAAGATGAAGAACTTGAGGTAATTTCTGATTTTTCTAATATTTCCTTTGATGAATTTCAAGATGAGCATAATTGTTTATATGTTGAATTTGAGAAGTTAGCTTTAAAGTATAAGGTTTTGAAAAAGAAAGCTTTATCTTTAAATGATGAATTAGAAAAGATTAAATGTGATTTCAAATTTACTTTTGATTAAAGAAATATTTTTCAAATTAAGCTGGAGCATTCCAAAATAGATTTTGAATCTTTGAAGTTGGAACTAGAGAGCAAAAATGGGGCCTTGCAAAAGTCATTGGATGAGAATATTGCTCTTAAAGCTTAAATAGAAGTGAGATCAAAATTAAAGTAGTTCAAAGAACAAAAATAAAAAAGAAATGTTATTTTTAGAAGGAAAAATGATGCATTTTCATTCCATTGTTATGCTTGTGGCAAGAGAGGTAATATCTTTTATGATTGTTATCGTGAGGATAATAACCTCCCTAAAACTAAGTTGGTTTGGGTGCCTAAAGGTTCTTATATGCTACTAATCCTCAAAGACTTATCAAAGTATGGGTACCTTTGAAAAAAAAAATTATTTTGTAGGTTGAGCAAGAGTAAAAGGAATAATATTTGAAAGCTCAACCAAAGGAGAAGCAGCCTTGGTACTTGGATAATGGTTGCTCAAGGCACATGGCCAGAAATGAGAATTTGTTCGTTAAGCTTGATAAAAAGAAAAGCGGTAGTGCCTCTTTGGGTTACAACTCTAAAGGTATTAGCCAAGGAATTGGAACCATTAGTAACACTTCTTAAACTATAATCAAGCATGTTTCATTTGTTGAAAGTCTAAAACATAACTTGTTAAGTATTAGTGAAGTTCGTGATAGAGGATTTGGAATTTGCTTTGATTGTCATGTATGCCATGTGATTAACATTGACATTGACATTAACAAAGTTGTATTCATTGGAATAAGATTTGAAAATGCTTAAGTGATTTTTCTTGATGAAATTAATATCCAAAATGAGTCTTATCTTATGGCCAATGATGTGTGTGATAGTTGATTGTGGTGTAGAAGAATAGGACATACTAAAATGGACACATTTTCAAAGATTAGAAAAAAAGATTGGGTTATTGAACTGTCAAAGATTTCTTTTTAAAATGATAAAGTTTGTGATGCATGTCCATTTGGAAAACAAGTAAAAAGTTCTTTTAAATCAAAGAAGGTGATTTCAACTATTGCACATTGACTTGTTTGGACCTATTGATGTTATTAGCATAAGGGCAAAGCATATGGTTTTGTTATTATTGATGATTACTTTAAGCATACTTGGTTGTATTTCTTTGCTCACAAAGATGATGCATTGCATGCTTTTGTTAAACATTGTTAGAAAGTGCAAAATGAGAAAGGGGTTTCAATTGTTAGCATTAGAAGTGACCATGGTGGTGAATTTGAAAATTGTGAATTTGAAACATTTTGCAATAAACATGGCTTTGATCACAATTTTTCAACCCCTAGAACTACACGACAAAATGGAGTTGTAGAGAAAAGATAGGACATTGAAGGAAATGGCAAGAACAATGCTTTGAGAAAACAATTTGTCCAAATACTTTTGGACTGAAGCTATAAACAAAGTCTCCTTCATTTTAAATAGAGTTTCCATTAGGCTTATGATTTCAAAATCCCCTTATGAACTTCACAAAGGAAGAAAACCAAACATTTCACATTTATGGAGTTTTGAATGTAAATTCTTTATTTAAAAAAATGGAAAACACACCTCCGAAAAGTTTGATGCTAAGAGTGAAGAAGCTATTTTCTTAGGTTATGCAATTAATTCTAAAGCTTATAGATTATTTAACAAAAAAAATTAGTTATAAAAGAATTTATTAATATTATTTTTTATGAGACTAATGTTGCACCAAGAAAGGTAGTGTATGATGATTATGTAGATGATATTAAGGAGAAAATGAAAAAGATGAACTTCAAGAACAAAGAAGATAAAGAAAATTAACAATTTTTGATGATAACAAAACATTCCTCATTCATTAATGCCTAACTTTATTAATTAAGTGTGCATAATAAAGTAAATTCCCTCAATGAGATGAATGATTAAAAGCAAGATCATATCATAAATAGGCTAATCAGTTAAAGTGAGAAAAATGGAAAGAATTTGTGAAGACAAGGATTTTGTAACTGATTATCAAAAAGCTTTATTCAGTTAAGGAATGGCTAGGCTATAAGTTAAAGTAGAACAAAAAAATGTTAATCAGTTAACACTAGACTTAACTGGTTAAGAAGGTGCTGGACAAAGCAAAGTAGAGGTGTGCTAATCGATTAAGATGTGGGGTTAATTAGTTAGAGCACAAGACTTCAAGATTCTTTAAGCACTAAAATTCAAATTCAAAGTGAAGGTGACGATTGAATGGAGCTAAAACGAAGGAGTGCAAATTCACAAAAATTTTAATTGATTAGAGTTGGTGGTAATTGGTTAAGGCTAAAGAAATTAAAGCTCTAATCAATTAAGGGGAGAGTTAACCAATTAGAGGAAGTTTGTTGAAGAAGAAAAGCCTGAAGACAAAGATCTTTTAATTGGTTAGAGTCGAAAAAACAACAGTAAAATAGTGTAAGGCAAAAAAACTGCAATCGGATAGAGCTACTTGTAACCAGTTAACAGAACACTATCTACCTATTTGAAAAGAGCTACTATAAGATAAAATAATGTCTAGAAACTATCTCTAACAGTTACAATCAGTCTCCCAAGTATTTAAAGCCTCTCCAACAATCAAAAACTTAGATCAATAAGTTGTTCATTTGTACCACCTTTTATCTTTTATTTTTTGTTTACTTAGAGTGTGCAAGACACTCTAAGGGATAGTCTAAGTTAGGATAAGCTTAAGACTTGTTGCAAAAGAATTGGAGCTTGGGTTAGAAGCTCATCTTGTAAAAGCTTGGTGGAAGTTATTAATTCCACTGATTTTAGTGAAGTTAGGTTGAAAATCCTTAGTTAGGAAAATCAAGGAAGTGGATGTAGGTCAAGTGGGCCGAACCACTATAAATATTGTGTTTTGTCCACTTTTCTTAATCTCTCTTCACTTGTTGTTTGCTAATCTCAACAAGTTTTCAAACCATCCATTTTAAATCTTCTAAAAGGATTTTAAATTTCAAGAGCTCCCCTCCAAAATATTTTTAAGTGCTATTCACCCCTTCTAACATTCCTTTTAGGACCAACAATAACATCCCTCAAGATGAAATAAATAAACCAATGAGTGCTTATATTTATGAAAATGGTGTTTGGGACCTTTAAATAGTGTCAGGTTTCATCCCATAAGAAGCAACAAATTGTATCTTGGCTCAAAAACCTTCTGGTCTAAATGCATGCAAAGATAGAGTATTTTGGGCAGCAACACAAATTGAAAAAAAATTACTGTTAAATCAGCATACAACTATATTGCAAGCCTCGTGGATTTGATGGAGAATTGGATTTAGAGATTAATTTGGAAGTGGCCTGATGCTAATTCCACATGTACTTTTCTTAGGGTTGGCATACAAAGATTGTTTTTTAACTAGCTTGGAATGGTCACATCGTCATTTTTCAAGAAATTCCTTTTGCACTATGCAATATAGAAGATAAGTAAGTTATCCATGTTATTCGCGATTGCCCTTTCGCTAAAGCTGTTTGGGATTCTTTTGTTCCTGTCGATCTTCATGGTCTTTTTACAACTAGATTACGCTTGGTTGGTTTTACCAAAATCTTAGGGGGGGCTTTTCTTGTCTTGTAATACCCATGGCGGTGTGTCGTTTGGTATTGTTGTGTGGTCTTTTTGGTAGTGGAGGAATGAATCGATATTTAACCACCACAACATATTTGCCTCTAGAAAGATCATCCTCATTAAAAAGTATCTTGAAGATACTATTCATTCTTGGTCATACTTTATTCCCATAGATGCTGGTGTCAATAGATCCTGTGTGGAGTTATTGATTAGATGGTCTCCATAAGCTCAAGATTGGGTGCTAATCAACACTAATAGAGCTCATTGAGCTCCATGCCATCAATCCATTACAAGAGGTGTTTTTCTTTACCATTTTGGGAATTCAAAATGTGGTTTCTTAGTCAATCTTGAAAATTGTTCTGCATATCGAGCAGAATTATGGGGTGTTTATTGAGGTTTGTCAATGGCATAGGATGAGAGATGTTGTAAGGTGATTTTGGCTATGGATAACAAAACTGTTGTAAAAGTGATTAAAATGGAAACAAATGAACTAAATGCTAATTTAAATTTGACTTTGGCTATTAAAGATTTCTTAAGGAAAGAATGACAAATAAGTATCATTCATGTGCATCGTGGATCCAATCGTTTGGCAGATTTTCTTACGAATATGCCTTTTCAATATCCCTTTGGCACGAAGCTTTTCAAGGATCTTCTGAGGGACAATGCTTCAATTTTATTAAGCAATATTATGGGAATTTCATTCCCACGTGTTATTTTAATATATATGTATTATTTTTATTTCCTTCTACAAAAATAATAACATTGATGTAAATGTTTGCTTTTTGGGGTTAAAATCTCACCTATGGATACTAAACTTTTTATTTTCACTTTTTAAAAAATAGCTCTTTATCAACGGAATCATTTTCGTCGATAAAAATCCATCCATAGTTACTGACAAAATACCGACCAATTGCTGAACAACAGGTGACAAGCATGTTACCAATGAAATATAGACGGATCATTAATGGAATTTATCGACAAAAGTGGATCCAACGATAATTGGTTGGAAATAGTTTGGTGCGAAATGAATAGGAAAGGTGCCAACAATGCCAACTAATCATTCTGTTGATAATGGTTTTTACTGTTGATATATATGGACGGAATTGCCAATAGAAATTTGTTGAGAAAGGCCTTATTATAGTGTTTTTGAAATTATCGACTGAATTTCTGTCAATAATTTTGAAATTAAGAGGCCCCATGTAGCGTCCCCCATTTCACTCTATTCCTATCTCTCTATTTGCTCTCTCCCCCCCTCCCCCACCACAATGTCTGACCCCCTTTTGCCTCCTCCGTCTCCGAGCCAAGCCCACCTCACCGCTGGTCTACTCCTTGCCAGTTGAATTTGCTACCCTTTGACATCCCAGACCTTGGTACCCATAAACTCCTCAAAATATGCATTAAAATTGTTGATGATTGTGTAGTTATTGTTGTTTGATTTGTGTAAAAAAGAAATCCATGGTGATTTGTGTTGTTTATTGTGTGAAAAATAATTGGTGATGTGTATTTGTTGTTTATTGTGTTATTTGTTTTTAATTGTTTTTATTATCATGATTTGAATACAGTAAAAAATTGGTGCAGTAGTTGTTGTTGTTTGTTTTATTGTGTTAAAAAACTTGGTGATTTGTGTTATTATTGTGAAAAAAATTTTCCTTGTGTATGTTGATGATGTGAAAAAAAAAACAGAAACTATGAAATGTAACTAAAAATGTATTTGTGATGATTCAGAAAAAATATGTAAATTTTCATTAATAATTAATAATTAATTAAATTGTAGAGGCGTGGCAGTGACAAATGGAGAGATGAAAATTATGCACCTTCAATATGCAGATGATACATCGTTATTTGTCAAGCAAGTTTGGATGAGCTTTTAAAAGTGAAAAGATTTCTACGTTGTTTTCAAATTGTCTCTAGAGTAAAGATAAATTACTAGAAGAGCAGTTTGATTGGTATTGGAACTAGTAAGGATGATGTGGCAAATTGGGCGGCTAGAACTCATTGTAAGGGAGACTGTCTTCCAATTAACTATTTGGGATTGCCTTTATCATTAATCCAGAATGCTTTGAAAGTATGGCGTCCTTTGATTGATAAAGTGGAGTCTAAGTTGGTAGGTTGGAAAGCTAAGCTTTTGTCGCGGGAGGAAGAATTACATTATTGAATTCTTTCATTAATAGCTTACCAATTTTTTACATGTCATTATTCAAAATGCCTTGTGAAATCAAAGAACTAGATAGGATTCAAAAGAGATTTTTGTGGGAAAACTCTTATAATAAGAAGGGGGTGCATTATGTGAAGTGGAGTGATGTTTGTAATGCCAAAGAGAATGGAGAGTTGGGTATTGTGGATTTGAAGGTTAGAAATACGGGACTTTTGACAAAATGGATAATGGAGGTCTGGGAATGAATCAGAGAGTCTATGGAGGAAAGTGGTGGCAGCAAAGAATGATTACCAATCAAGAGCCCTGTTGCCTGACCCAATTGTAACTCTTAAATGCTCAAACACATGGAAAAATATTATTTCTCCTCTCATGCCTACTGATAAATTTTTCTTGCAAGTTTCAACTACCTTTCGAATGGTTTTAGGTGATGGCCGATCAATAGCCTTTTGGCATGGTAAGTGGCTAGATGATACATGTCTGAAAACTCAGTTCCCGACAGTGAATAAGGAGGGGAGAGTACGAGATTTTGGCATACAATCAGAACATGGATGGTGCTGAAAAATTGAGCTTAAAAGACAGCTCTTTGAATGGGAGTATGAACAGTGGGCGAATCTTTGAGGTATCCTTCGAGAGATTTCAATAGATGATGAGATTAAAGATGGCTTAGTCTAGAAGAATTCTACAAGTGGTATATATTCTTCAAAGTCCATCTGTAGATTAGCATACCGTCAAGAATCTGTATGTAAGGATTTGTGGAAACAAATTTGGATTGGATATGCACCTTACAGAGTTGAAACTTTTGTATGGCAGCTAATGTGGGAACATGTGGCTGTTAAGTCTGAATTAATACGTAGAAACTTAATTAGTGAAAATGAAGCTGTGTTCTATGTAATAAAAGCTTAGAAACAGTTCAAAATTTATTTTTCACATGTGAGAAGGCATGGAAGGTGTGGGGCATGTGGTGTTCTGACCGGAAGGTTAGTTGGGTAACCTTGGCTGATCCAAACGTGTTCTTTTTACCTTGGGAAAAATTATGTGTTTAGTGAGATGGATCTAAAGTGTGGATTTTAGCTTTTTATGTAATTACTTGGTCCATATGGTTGGCTCGTAATAAGGTTGTTTTTAATAGAAAAAATTGGAATGCGGTACAGCTTTATGATTTAATCAAGGTATGAGTTGCTTTATGGAGTAAAGCTAAATGGCTAGAATTGGTTGAGACTATAGAAGATATTTTCAGAAATCCACAATTAGTATCTATGGCACGACCTATAAGGAAAATTAACTAGAAGGTGGAATGCCAAGCCCCGCAAATTAGTTGGGTAAAACTCAATGTAGACGTTGCATCAATGGAAAATCCAGGACTGTCAAGAGTTGGAGGTGTGATGAAGGATCATAGTGGTAGTGTGATTCTAAAATTCTCAAGAGCAATAAGAGAAGCGTGCTGAAATTATAGCCATCTTGAAAGCATTTAGAATATTTGACATGATGGGACAGCATGACTCCCAACTTTGAGTTGAAAGTGAAACGAAGAACACGATAAATTTCAATTTCTTGAATACTAAACTTTGGCGCTTCAAGAAGTTGAATTTTAATCCAATATATGTGTTGTAGGTGATCTAGAGAAGCTTGGGTGTTGGAGTTTGAGGTTAATAAAAATTCTAGCTAGAGATTTAGAAAAGGCAGAATTTGAAACGGGATTGGCCACTAAAGGTTTAATCAATCTGGACTGTTTTGAACTTAGGGCAAATATTGCCTTGGTTCCGGACATAATCAAATATGACGTGGCTGAAATTCGGACACAACGTGAATGCATTGATAATTATCCTAGGTAGGGCACTCCTTCACGGTTCAGAAAACATGTAGGTCAGGTTACATGAAAACGGGAGCAGACGAATATTTTTTTGCGTATCTGGACATCTAAAGCTTAGAGCGGTGTGTTTAATGACGTCCAAGGCTGCTAAGGGTTGGACATTCCCACATTCAGCCTTATTGCAATTAGGGGTTTTATTTATTCATGTATTTCTTTATTTCATTTTCTCGTAAATAAGTCCAATGCTAATTTTAGCTTGGCAATTAGCAATAAAATTGCATATTTACTAAAACAAATTGTAACTTAATTAGGGTCTAAATTAGTAATTATCTAGATAATGGAATAATTAATATTCTTCAGTAAGGAATTAATTTATTTAAAGAATTAATTAAATACTTGAATAATTTGTTTTCTAAGTACTTTGTGTTAATTACATTATAACATTATTTAACTGAAAATAAATTATTAATGTAAGTATATGAACAAAAATCTGAAATGTAATAAAAAAATTGGCAATTAAATTAAATTAAAAACCTAATTTTTTAATTAATTATTTAATTGTAACTTATATAATTACATTAGTAATATATTATTGTAATTTAATTATATAAATTTGTAATTAATAGTGTTAAATTAATAATTAATAATTTACTTTTCAAAAAAATTAACTATGTTAGTAATTAATATTGTTAAATTTCATAAAATTTTTATAATTTAATATTCTGAAGTTTGTGTTAATGTTGTAATGGAATTAGGACAATTTCATAAAATTAAAATTTTGTACGTCTATTATATAAATTATTAATTAGTAGTGTTAAATTACTAATTAATATTATATAATTATTATTGTAGTAATTAAGAATTAATATTGTTAGTAACTAATATTGTTAAATTTCATAAAATTTTTATAATTTAATATTCTTAATTTGAAAAATTGTTATAAGTTAATTCTATAAATTAATATTGTAATGTAATATCGTGAATTTCATATATACTAGTAGTAGTAGTTAGATAAAAAGCAATTTTTTAAATCAATCAAAATTTGCATGAAGTAATAGTAGCAATAATTAAGGTGTTTCTTTTACATTTTATAATAGACGACATCATCTGTTTGTTATAATTATCAGAATGGAATGAAATAGATCTTGGATATATTCTCGAGTAGATTCACATGGATTCATTAGGATGGAATTTGTGAATGGCATCGAAGAATTTATTTCTTTTGTTTTCAATCAACATAAATAGTAGGCTTTTAATTACTGATAAGGTTTAGAAGCACCTTTTCTATAAAAGGTTTCATCAGTGCATACACAATATGGGATTCACATGGTGAATTATTCCATGTTGGGTAATCATCGAGAAGTGGTGATGATAATGTTGAAGAATTAGTTAATGAAGCTGGAGTAGAAAATCTATATGTTTGAATGGTTATGGATGCTTTACATCCAGAATTTGAATTCAATGTCGAAAAATAAAATGACGCAGTGGTTCATGAAAAAGATCCTAGTCCAAATGCTTCAACTTTTATTCATTGTTAAATGATACGGATGCACTTTTGTGGTTCGGTTGCATGAAGCATACAAAATTATCAATAGTGGCATAACTATTGAATGTCAAGTCAAAGTTTAACATTAACGAGTCTTGTTTTAATTGTCTCATGCATCTAGTGAAGGAGATATTGCTATCGGGTGAAGCTTTATCAAAAAACTTTTATCAAATGAAGACCAAGCTCAATAAACTTTGACTCGCTTATGTTAAAATCCATGCATGTAAGAACAATTACATGTTATTTTATAAAAAAGATATCAAATTGTCTTATTGCTCAAGTTGTGGTCATCCTCAATATAAACTGAGTAAATCAAGTGGAGGAAGGAAATGAAAATTTTGTATAAGATTTGTGTTACCTTCCCCCTATACCGAGATTACAAAGGCTTTATATGTCAGAAAAAATCATAAAACACATCACATGGCGTGCCACTAATTAATCTACTAATGAAATTCTTAGACATCTTGTTGATGGTGAGACTTGGTAACATTTTAATTGCATTCATCAGTCTTTTGAGGTAGAGCTTCGTAGTGTAAGACTCAATTATATTTAGATGGTTTCAATCCATTTGAGCTGGCTACAAAATAGTATTTTGTGTCCCTAGTAATGCTCACTATGTATAGCTTACCTTCGTGGATGTGCATGAGACAATCATATATCTTTCTTAATATGGTAATCTTGGGGAAGACAAGTTCGAAACAAAACATTAATGTTTTCTTGCGACCTTTGATGGATACGTTGAAAGTATTGTGGGACGAAGGTGTAAGGCACATGATGCTTTTAGGAAACAAAATTTTATTTTACTAGTAACAGTTTTATGGATAATTAATGATTTTCTTGCATATGGTATGTTGTTCGGGTGGAGCACTCATGGATATTTATCATCCTTATTACATGGAATAAGGGAAAAGTTTCATTTGAAGTATGGGAAGAAGCCTTATTTTTCATATTGTCATCGACAATTTTTGCCAATTGACCATCCTTTTCATTAACAAAAAAATAATTTTAAAAACATGTTGAACACAACTCTCCATTTCCTCAATTATCCGTCAAAGAGATTTTGGAATGGTTAGATTCAATTCATAATATCACATTTGGGATAAAGGATGGTGGCCACAAGCTTCTGGGTTTCAGTCAAACTCGTAATTGGGTGAAATAGAGCATTTTTTGGTAGTTACCTTACTAGAATACGAATCTCATTTGTCATAACTTGGATGTGATGCGTATTGAATGTAATGTGTTTGAGAATAAATTCAATAAAAAGAAAAAGCTATCGATACAAGGACTTCACAACAGAAGATGAAACTTTTATAGTTTCACTAAAACCAACATCAACACACACATGGGAATCTCAAAATTTTGTGGCTTTTTCCATTTGTCTCTTGAATATCCCAAGCATTGTGAAATAATTGATTTTCTATTTTCGCTTAACTTGGATTCTTAAAAAAAGGATGATTTAGAACTAGATGTGCTATAAGACATTCAGATGGATCATATTTCAATAAACCTTCCAACAGGTCTGCAAGTAAATATCTTGAGATCTCTACATGTTGTGATACCATATTCTTCAAACGATCAAGCTTGAAGGAACAGTGTTTGCATAATAATTTCATTTTAGTAGTTGGTAGGGTAAGAGGATTATCAAGACGATGTGGATTCATTAATGTGTACCCCTAATAATGAGACAAAAAAGAATGAATTCTAAGTGATTGACTTACACGAAATTCAGAATAGAGTATATAATGATCTGTGGGAAGAGATTTTTTTTTGAAAGAAAAGGCTGGATTGCTTTCCAAATTGAATCAAATATTTTTATTTGTACAACAAAATTGCTCATCTGATGTTAACAGAAAGGATAATAATTTGTTCCCTTCACTCTTATTATCCCAATAAAGTCCTTAACTTTCCTTTTTTCTTTCATTTTGAGCACATCTTTTGAACAATTCAAATAAGAGCCTTACCCTTTACTTCCCTTAAATTCAATAATAAAAAAAAAGGTATCGATACAGGGGCTTTAAAACAAAAGATGCAACTTCTATATTTTCACTAAAACCAACATCAGCACGTACATGGGAATCTCAAAATTCAGGGCCTTTGCCATTTCTCTTCTAAGTATCCCAAGCACTATGAAATCATTGATTTACTATTTTCGCTTAACTTGGATTCTTAAAAAAAGGATGATTTAGAGCTTGATGTGTTGTGAGACGTTCAGATGGATCATATTTCAATAAACCTTCCAATAGGTCTATGAGTGAATATCTTGAGCTCTATACATGTTGTGATACCAACAAGTCTGTGAGTGAAAATCTCAATATGTGGGAGGAGATTTTAATACAGCTCAAAATGAAGAAGAAAAAATTAGAAGATGTGATGTCACAAGGTCAACTAAAGCCTTTGAAGATTTTATACCAAGTATTGTTTTGATGGATTTACTTATGTTTGGTAGACAATTTACATGGTGCAACATAAAAGAGGAGGCTACTTTTTGCAAGTTAGATAGATTTCTTATTAGCGATAACTGGCTACAATGCTATTTGGATATTTTATAAAAATGTTTACCATGTTTGATATCTTACCACAATCTGGTGATAATGGGAGTGAAGGACACAAATTATGGACCAAAGCCATTTAAGGTCTTTAATTATTGGTTAGAAGAAAGAAATTTCCAGTAACTAATTAAAGAAAACTAGGAATGAGGTGAAAATGGGTAGCTCAAGTAGTCTTTCACTTTGTTGGGGTCTCAAAAACTTAAGGCTTTTGGTTCGAAATTGGTAACACAGAACTTTAGGAGAGATTCATTGTAGAATAGAAATACTAGAGGATGAGTTGCATAATTTGGATGCAGAATAGTATTCCATAATGGGAGACTTTGGAAAACGTGAAGTTAGTATGCAAAAAAGAGTAGAATTGTAGTATTTTTATCAAACTGAAGAACGACAATGAAAGTAGAAGTCAAGGGTCGAATGGGTCAATGATGGAGACATAAATATAAAATATTTTCATGCTATGGCATTGACTAAAAGGAGATCAAACAGAATTGTCAATCTCAAAATTAATGATTAGTTGATTAAAGAACCATTGAAAAAAAAAAAAAAGATTACTAAGCACTTCACACTATTGTATGGGAATAGAAAAACAATGAAACTTGTTGATATGGACTTTGGAATACGAAGTTTGAAGAGTGAGTCAACAGAGGCTTTAGAGGCGTCTTTTACTGAGAATGAGGTTTAAGAAATCTTGCATGACTCTGATGGTAATAAGGCGCCTAGTCCGAATGGATATAATTTTAATTTTCTTAAATTGCAATGGAGGATTGTATAGCATGAAGTGATAGAGTTAATGAGACTTTCATTACACTAATCCCAAAGGTGAAGAACCCCATTATAGTAAGTGAGTATCGTCCAATCAGTTTGGTGGGTATAGTTTATAAAATACATGCTAAGGTTTTAGCTAATAGGTTGAAAAAAGTGATAAGAGAAATAATTGGGATGCATAAATTTGCCTTTGCTAAGGTTAGACAACTCTTAGATTGCTCCTTAATAGCAAATGAGATATTGATATGTCACGGAAAAATGGGGAGGGAGGTTTGCTACTTAAAGTGGATTTTAAGAAAGTGTATGATAATGCATGTTGGGATGTTCTTGATTTAATGATGCTTAAAATGGCATAATTGTATCACAGTGTGTTGCAATGGTATTATTCTCGATTTTGGTCAATGGCTCACCTATTAAGCTTATAAATTACAAAGAGTGCTTTGTCAAGGCTGCCCATTATCTCCATTCCTGCTCAACATCATGGCTGAAGCTTTTAGTTGTCTCATGATTAAAGTTGGGAAGGAACAGATATGCAATAATATTCCCATTAGCGAAAAAGTTTGAGCCTTTCACACTCTTCTTTTCTATGAGCCTAATCTAGAATGTTTATTGAATTTAAAAAGTGTTAAAATGCTTCCAGATTGTTTCGGGATTGAAAATCAATTCCAAGAAAAGTAACTTTTTTGGAGTGCGTACTGATGCGGACTTATTAAAGAGATAGGCAACAAGAATTCGATGTAACGTCGGCCTTTTCCCAACAAATTATTTTAGCCTCCCTTTAAAGGCCATTCAAGCATCGAGGAAATATGGAAGCTTATGGTGGATTGTTTTGAAGCTAAATTAGATGGGTGGAAAGGTAAAATGCTCTCAATTTGTGATCAAGTTACTTTAATAAAATTAGTGCTGAGTAGTTTACTAATTTTCTTCATGTCATTATTCAAATTGCCTTAAGGGGTAAAAACAGACTTAGACAAAATCCAAAGGAGATTCCTATGAGGGGGAAATGATTTGAAGAGGAAGATAACATTATATTAATTGGGATGCAATTTTCCAACACAAAGATTTAGGTGGACTTGGTCTAGTTGATTTGGAAATAAAAAATCAAGCATTGCTTAATAAATGGCTATGGTAATATGGAAATGAGCGGGATAGCCTATGGAGAGAAACCTTGATAGCAAAGAATGATTATGAGTTGAATGCCCTTTGGCCCGACACTGATGTTACTTGTAAAAGTTCTAATCTTTGAAAAAATATTACTTCACCATTATTGCCTACTAATAATGTCTTTTTGCAGGTTTCAGCAAATTTTGGAATTGTTGTACGTAATGGGCTTTCAATAGTGTTTTGGAAAGATGAATGGATGGTAAGATTCATTCTTAAGAGAAACTTTACACATATCTTTGCATTGTCAACCAACAAAGATGGTAGGTTATGTGATTTTGGAGAATGGCAAGATAATGTATGGCAATAGAAAATTGAACTTTGACAACAATTATTTGGGTGGGAATTGGAGCAGTGGAGTGGACTTTCAAGTCAGCTACAAGAACATACAATTAGTGATTCCATGCTAGATGGGGTCACTTGGAAGCCTACTACAAGTGGAAAATACTCTTCTTAATCCTTATGTCGACTAGTGACAACTATACAGTGTGACAGCACAAAGCTTTGGCGCATGGTTTAGATGGGCTACACACCTTTTAGAGTAGAAATATTTGTCTAGCAACTAATGTAAGAAAGATAACAGTGAAGCATGAGCTTGGAAAACGAGGATTGATTGGAGAAGAGCAGACAATTTGTCTTCTATGCAAGCACCACATTTTGTTAGGTGTTTTGAATGGAATTTTAGTTGGGTGACAACTAACAATCCTCAAACTTTCTTCTGGCTATGGAGATCAATCAATTTCAGCGAAGGAAATATAATATTTGAACCATGACCTTCTTTGCAATTACATGGTCGCTGTGGCTTTTACGAAATGGTATGATCTCAATACAAAAAACAGCTTTTACCGATGAAAATTTTCTGTCGGTAAAATTTGTCAGCAAATACTGACAGAGTTGTCTCCTATTTGTTACTAAGGGAATATATCGACGGAATGCATTTTGTCAGTATTCCATAGACAATCCAGTGGCGAGAAGCAAATGAAAGGAGCAGCAAGATTACCGACCAAGAAATTCCATTGGTAAAGGAGTTACTGACGAAATTTACAGACCAAAACTATCGACAAAACCTTCAGTTGATAAAGATATGAAAATGTTAACAGAATTATTAACAAAATATCTGTCGATAATGCCTTTGGTTAAAAACATTAGCGATCGACTTACCGATGAAATTTTTGTCGATATTTTTACGGCTTGCTTTTCATAATTGTCTGCCTACAAAACCTTTCCAAAAGATAGTGGAATTTGTATTTCGTTGAGAGTAGTCTTTGCCGTTGGTGTAATTCTACTATTAAATATAGAAATCATCTGTTTCTTTGATGTTCACGGACTTAGGTGTTTGGGAAAATATTCTGGAAAGGTAGCAAGTGGTTGGGTGCTTTCCAAAATCTATTCAACTTGTTTTGCTACAGTGTGAGTCCTTTTTGTGGCATATCGAGAGGAATAATCATTGGTTTATGCTTTGTGGAGCTGCCTTATGGTCATTACGGGGGGCAAGAAACAAAATCCTTTTAAAGGGAAGATGTGGGAGATTAAGGGTTTGGTTTCACCAGTTAAACTTCAGTCTTCTCATTGGATTAAGGTGGTGGAGGAGGGGAAAGACAATATAGAAGACGAGATTTGGTGGGCAAATCCGGGAGTTGACTGAAGGCCATATGTGTCAAAGTTGAGGAAAGATCGAAGAAAAACAACTTCAAGCAAACTTCTTAACGTTCAACTTGGACGGCTCAGCTAGACGTAAGCAAGATCTTGCTAGCTGTAGAGGTATTTTAAGAAACTCTGATGGT
Organism: Theobroma cacao; assembly: GCF_000208745.1. Taxonomy (NCBI): domain Eukaryota; kingdom Viridiplantae; phylum Streptophyta; class Magnoliopsida; order Malvales; family Malvaceae; genus Theobroma; species Theobroma cacao. Next base: position 26,765,311 of record NC_030854.1, read on the forward strand.
ACTTTTATTGTTATGTTTTTTATTGGTGTATTTGATTCTAACTATATTGAAGTCTATACCATTGAAGTGGCATTAGAATCATTTGGCAATTTTGTATGGCTTGGGAAAAGATCGCTAATCATTGAATTAGATTCAACTGTTGTTATACTCTAGGTGCTAAATAGTTGTAAGAGACTTTGGACGTTAAGGAGACTGTTTCAAAATATTGATAAGCTGCGTGAAGTCATTGGATCGATGTATTGTTTTTGAACATGTGTTCATGTAAGCTAACCATTGTGCTGACAGTCTTGTAGAAATGGGAGTGAATAGAAGTGAAATGTTTGTAGCTTAGTGCTGATTGGATGATGGTGTTTGATTTTTGTTGATGATGGAAATTTAAGGTATAGGGCTGTTGTGTTGGCACTTTTTATTTTTTTCAAGTTTACGGGTTCTTGTATCAATGTGATTGGTTTTGTGAATCAAGGGTTTGTTTATTGAGAGATTATTTCGTGATGCTACTTTGCAAGCACGACTAGTTTATGATCAAACTTTCTTATATTGTTTTGTGATAATTTAATCTTTTAACTTAGCTTAAACAAAAGGCGAAATGAAGGGTATATGTATATTTGGATTGAAGTAAGAGATAAAGACAAGAAACTAACATAATTAAGTAACAGAAGTGAATGTTTGATATGTCTAATTAAAACTTATTTAAGTACATACCGGACATTCTCTGGCGAGAACTCTCTTAGAAACATGTGGACGACCTCAGGATTGAAATTTGAAAGTAACGATGAGCCCACTAACCAATCTTTGGGAGGATATTTCTGAGTATTAATTTAAAAGGAGTCAAAATTAACAAGTAGATTGTCTAACACAAGATTCTCAGTAGAAATAAGACTTTTTTTTATATACATATTTTTCATTAACAAGAGGAGTAATTAATTGATAAAAACCAATTAATAATAAGGAATATAAGAGGAATTACCTCCATATTTGATGCGATTCTAATAACATAATTAAGAGGTTGGATTTTGTCTGGATAGTGAAATTTTGTCTCGCAAACAGCTGAAAGCTTCATATAGAAAAATAAAAATGTCTTATAAGACTCTTCAACATGTGTAGAACTAGAAAGATAGTATTCGTCCCACACTTCCAGCTTCACTGCTGTATCAAATTGAAGCACAGCTAGGGAGAAAGAATTGATAAACATGAATTTAAGCTAGGTGGCGATAAGATGTGCGAATTTTAAATATGAAATTCGTCAACTAACCAATGCATGATGTTTTGTAAGTGCACTGATGATTTCCCATGTCAGATCTTCCATGCCAGGTAAAATCTTCTATCAAACAAGCTAAAACCTTGGTATGACAAATTGGTAATGGATGAATAAAATTATGTTTCTAAAAAAAAAAAAAACTTACTAATGCATGGAGCACCTAGCTCGAAGATGATCACAGCATTTTTCTTTTTATCCATTCAGATTATTTTTCTTATTAGAAGTAGCACCAAGGGCATATATATATATGATATCAAAAATGAAAACGATGATGGACAGCTAGATCATCAGTATATTTCAATATCACCTTTTAAGTTCTGCCTATTTACAGCTACAGTTAATTTATTTTCAAGAAAAAATTAAAATTAATTATTCTTAGAGCTCATAGGATATGCATACCTCCTCAAATACCCGTTTACAAACACTAGTCTGCTTTAAGAGTTGAATATATTTAAATAGCAACCCTACGATATCCTGCATATGCTCTGAAATTCAATAAAGGGGAAGCAACATTAGTGATGTAATAAGGATGCATTTGGTGCACAGGATGATAGATAGGATAATTATTGTTCTATTTCATTTTTGGTGTGTACTCAAAAGAGAAAATTGGATTGTAAAGTGGATTACTCATCCTCCAAGAATAGAATGACTCAATCCTCTAAAAAAGAAAAGATTATTTTTAATCTCATGAGATTGGATGATAAATGCTTTACATTTCCCATTTCACCTCTAAAACTTATATTTAAAAATTGACTTAAGCTAATGGTAAGATGACAAGTGTCAGTGTTTGTTTGGCTAGCTCAAAATATTTTTTTCCTCCTCCTTCGCTGCCAGCCAGCATTAATACCGACGCCAGGGTTGGAGCCCTCCCCAGCGTCGGATCCGACTGAAGAGCGGTCGAAATGGAGCTCCCGATGCTGATCCATGTTGGGAGCGACCAAACCTGACCCTTTTGTTTTTATAACAAAAAGTTAAATAAAATTATACAAATTTAAATTAAATATATTTTGTTCAAAAAATTTTAATTTTAACCATAAACTTATAAATTTAAATCATATTTACCTTAAGAAAACGGTAATTTTGATCATTAAAAAATTCATCCTATCTTAGTCTTAATTTACACACAAAAAATTAGTATAACATAAAAATCATCTTATTTTACTTTTTATTCTTGCACATGTCAAATATAAGATAAGATGATATTATGTAATCTAAATCCACTTTTTATCTTTTGTTATCAAGGTTAAAAAGACGTCATCGATTCTTACTTCTTACGTTTACCATATATTTATGTACATAAATAATTCCCAAGTTTAAAAACAGATAACTCACTATCATTGGTAAAAGAACATACTAACCATGACCAGCATCAGTAAGAGCAACAATTACTTGAAAGAAAGAAAACTCCGATGTCACCGCATATTCATCAGCTTTCAATCCAGTAGCCCATCCTGCAATTTTCGTACATAGGCATAATTTAATGGTTTTTTTTTCAACTTTTGAGCTACAGAATAATTGGTAACTAGTTCTTCTTTGATCAGGTCTTTCCTTCAGACCTTCCCATCCCTAATAAGAAAAGTTTTATTTTCAAATAATAACTTTATATTGCAAAAAAGAAGTAGGTAGTGTCACATATGTAGAACCAAGTAGAATCATTAAATAGCAACTTGGTAAATCTCTTGGCGTTATACACAATTAAAAATTTTTTTTTTAAATGAAATTTATTGATTAATCAAATTTGCAATACAGACTCCCATCATGTCATTCAAGACTAGAGATGATACCTTTTCTAGTGGAGAGTCATACAAAGTAATATCAGAATTTAACTCAAATCCTAGATTAGCCATAAAATCAGCAATCTTGTTCCCTTCCCTATATATATGACTTATACTAATCTCCCAATGCCTACTTAACAAGTCTTTAATTGCTCTAATTACATCTAGATTAAAGCAAAGATGAGCAGAAGAAAAGCTGATCGCCTAAACCACTGCCTTATTATCAATTTGTAATTTAACTTTGCGAAAATCGCCTTCCCAAGCCAGTTGGAGACCTTTGTAAACCCCCCACAACTCCACACGATAGGCTGAACTTGTATCTAACTTGCATGCATATCTCACTAGCCAAGTACCATGTGTGTCTCTTAGAACTCCTCCAATAGAAGCAGTCCTTACTACACTCTTGTACACCCCATCCTATTTCATTACCATCCATTCTTCTGGTGGTGGTGTCCATCCCACTAGGATCTCCTCTTGTCGACTCAAACCCTTACTTAGCAAGGGAAGGGTTGTCCATGTGTTATGAGTATCCACAACCGTGCTTTTGATTATACTCAATTGGCCTTCAATGGAGAGTTCACAACCTTCAAATATAGACAAGTTTCGCCATTTCCAAATATACTAGCACACTATACCAACAATAATACTCCAGGGGACATCAAAGGTATAGAGATACTTAAGACTAAAGTTCTTAGATAGCCAATCAATCAATGGTGCTTGGAAGAATTGATTAATACCAATTTGAGGCAATATACACCTCCAAAGAGCCTCAGCTATAGGGCAATCTCTAAACAAGTGGAGACATGTTTCCTTAACACCATGACAATGAGGACATGACCCATCTGATGAAAGCCTATGTCTAACTCTTTCTGCGTTTATCAAGATGTGTTTGTGTAGACAAAGAAATAGGAAAAAGCAAATTCTTTGGGGACTTTTCCAATCCCAAGCCAAGTTCCACATTTTTTTGTTCTCTACTTGACTAGAATCAACAGGACTCCCTAATTGCTCATATGTTAAGGAAATAGTAAAATATCCTAAAGGAGAAAGAGCCCAATAAGGCATATTTGGTGAGGCCGATAAGGTGGGGGGAATAATGTAAAGGATTTGATTCACCACTTCGACTAGTATGGTAGCTGCTAACCTCTCTTTATTCCAATCTCCATTAGGCATGATATAATCCCTTACCTGTGCACTTGGGTTTAACATGAAACCTATATCTGTTACAAAATTAATCAATGACACTTCACTTACCCAAATATCGATCCAGAAATTAACGAGAGCGTCATCCCCAATTGACCATCTCACATGTTTGATGAATTCACCCCATAATCTACTCATTGATCTCCATACATTTGAACACCCACAACACATAGGATCATTTAAGTAACTTGCTCTACTAAAATTATATTTTTTCACAAGAACCCTTACCCAAAATGCATTAGGTTTAAAAAGCAGTCCCTAACATAATTTTAGAATTAAAGCATCATTCATCAAAGATAATCTTGGAATGCCTATCCCTCCTTGTGACTTAGGTTGACAAAGTGTATTCCACCTCACCAAATTTACCTTCATGTCTTGACTTTCACCATGCCACAGAAAGTTTCTACACAAACATTTAATTTTTTTAAAAATTTCTAATGGGATAGAAATTGTTTGCATTATGTATAGAGGAATACTCGAAAGAACTGATTTGACAATTGCTAAACGGCCTGCATAAGATAACGATGATGCCTTCCATCCACTTAGTATGCTTTTAACTTTATCAACAAGATACTTATAAATGCTAATACTCTTCTTGCCTTTTAATAAAGGGACTCCAAGATAGTTGCCCACATTTTTAGAATAAGAAAGCCAGAACAAGCCACTAGTTGATTAATTACCTCTTTAGATACATTCTGTGAACAAAAGAAAGTTGATTTTGCAATTCTCACCTTCACTCCTGAACAGGAACAAAAATCATCTAAAATGTCTTTTATTACCTCAATCTGGACTTCCAAGGCTTCCGCGAAGAGTATGAGGCGTCAACAAAAATAAGTGAGATAAAGCTGGTCCTTATCTACTCAAACTAATCGGTTTCCACACTTTCTGATTGATAGCTTGCCTTATACCATGAGCCAGTCGTTTTATGCACAGCACAAACAAATAGGGGGCTAATGGATCTCCTTGTCGCACTCCTTTCGAAATGGAGAATTTATCCAAGTGCCTCTCATTCCATAATATTTGAAAACTACCATTGTTCCAACTCCTAATTAGAATATCAATAATGGTGCTTGGGATTCTAGCTTCCACGAGTGAATCATGGATAAATTCCCACCTCAATCAGTCGTAAGCCTTCTCCAAATCAATCTTAATCATCATCTAGCCCCCCTGTCCCTTTTTTTTCTGAAAAGAGTGCACTACCTCCTTAGCAACAATTATATAGTCAATGATATGTCTCCCAAGAATAAAATTGGCTTGTGGTTCATCTATCAATAAGCTGATATACGATTTTAATCTATTAACTACCACCTTCATTAAAACTTTGAAAGTGACTGGCAATAAGTTAATGGGTCTGAACTATGAGATATGCTCAAAAGCCCCAGTTTTGGGTATCAAAGCAATCAAGGAATTATACATTTTATGACCAATCTCTACGCCATTAAAAACATCTTGTATATGTTCCATTAGTTTTTGTCCCATCACCTTCCACTGTGATTGAAAAAAAAGAAGCAAGAAAACCATCCAAACTTGGTGCTTTAAGGGGTTTCATCTCTAACAACGCTTCTTTATCTTCCCCCTTGCCAACCGGATGACTAATAAATTCATGAGCTTCCTCAAGTAAAATGGGGAATTTATTCCAGATAGGGTATGGTGGGAGATCATTGCCTTCTTTAGAATATAAACTTTGAAAAAAATCCACAACATGCAACTATAATTGCCTTTGATCATTACACCATTCATCATTTAAGATCTTGAGACGTAAAATTTTTAGCTTGCAGCTTCTTTTCTTCACTCGAAGATGAAAGTATCTGGTATTACGATCACCAAACTTCAACCAGTCCGCCTTAGATTTTAAAATCAAAACGCTCCCTCTTACAGGTTGGTCGAAATATTTAAATGAATATATGTTAAAATTTTGATAGACTATAATTCTAATAATTTTAGATGTATTTTCAATCCTCTATAATTTTTTTTGAGGGACTTAATTCAATTAGAAAGGAATCAGAAAAAAGAAGGTGCAAAAAATTTGTAATGATACCAACATTTTCGAGGGATTGTATCCGTTGAAAGTCGACCAATTGTCGAGGGAATATAACCGTTAGTTATGTGTTAATTTCTTATTATATTTTCATCGAAATTTCTTCATAAATTCTTAAATATATAAAGTTTAATCGGGCTGTCTCTTTTAAATTGAAATCCCTAGTCCCCAAATTCCCTCCTCTCCCTTTTTGCTAATCACTCCGCTACGCCAGGGTCTTTCATCCATTCCTTGTGCCAAGCCATTGCTCCCTCAAAAATATCTCCTAATCTCGATTCCTTTGTTGTAAATTTTTTTGGTTTATGAGTTCGCTGAGTAATGGTAGGAATAGTTAAAAAGATATATTGTGATTTGGAAGTAGGAACACATAATTTATCAGTGACTCATTCATAGAGGTGTCTAGTTGTCAATCAAAACTCCAAAACTTTCCTAGGTGAAACTTTATTAGACTTACTATGCCTGAGTAGCTGTACCCACACTATCAAAGAAATGCTTCACAAGAAAACGATGATTGTGACAACATGGAAAAAGATGTGCTCAAGGAAATATGTTGGGTTGATAAGGCAGAGTTAGTCAAGAAATCAGAAAAGAAAGAAATAAGAGAGAGAGATGTGTTTTAGGCAGAGAAAATAGAAAATGAATAGTCATCTTTGTTGAAGAATTTGATCTTAATCTAGTAGAATTAATGTTGACTTAGTCTTAAATGGAATTTGGTGGGAACAAACAACTTCAAAAGAGGAAGAAGAAGCAGTCACATGTAAGACACTCATGATCACTATAACTTTACCAATCCGTTTAAGTAAAATATCCTCACTTTTCTAAGTTTTGATTGAAATTACACGAACGTCCATTAGTTTTTAAAATGGACGCTCTGCCCTAAAAAAAGTTTCTCTGGACACATAGTTCTAACCGTTAGTCAACTATTAGTATTTCTGTTAATTTGATTATGCGATAAAGGTATAAAGATAATTTTATCCTTGATTAATTTTTAAAATTACTATTACATAATGTTATTAATTTTTATTTATTTATTTATTAATTAAAAAAAAAGCTCCCATTTAAGGAACATGAAAGCTCCCTTAGGGAGCTCGGGGAGCCTGATCGAGGCTCTCAAATGAGCACAAGGTGCTCCCCTCCTTTGAGGAGCACCGATCCCTTGGGAGCACTGACCGGTGCCTTTTTTTCTTTTAGGAAGTTGAGGAGCACCGATCATTTTTTTATTTTTTTTAAATATAATAACAATTTTTTAAATTAATAAAGAAAAAAGGGTATTTTAGTCTTCTCATAATTTCTATTAACAGTGTTTGCACTCTTGAGAGAGTGTCTTGCTTGAAATTTCAATTGAAACTTAAAGGTGAGGGTATTTTACCCATGCATTTATTATTTCCTTAAGGTTTTAGTGAAATGCTGAATTTGGTGTCATCTAGCAAATGGTTGTTATGTTACTTCAACATAGGAGTTCATGCCGTTTTAGTTATTAGGTTGTCGAATGGCTGTTAAAGCCACATGCATTTTTATTCTTGTTGTTCTGTTATTTCTCAAGGGAAGAGTTGTAGAGCATAAAATTCTATGAGAATCTATTGCTTTTCCATTTTTCTAAATTCTAGGATGAATGTACAAGTGTCATATCATTTGCATTTAGGTATTTACACTTGAAAGGAAAAAGAATTTTTACTGCTCAGCAATTTCTTCATTCTACGAATATTCTTCTTCTTCTTCTTCATTCTTCTCTGAAAAAAAGTTCTCAGTTCTTCATACCTTTTATAAATTTATTCCTTTTTCTCAACATGGTATCAAAGCTTTGAAGCATCTTAAGGGACCTAAGATTATCTTTATCTGTCTTTTTCATTCATGCTTGATACTCGTCACTTGTGAGTAACTTAGCATTAATGGCTTTTTCCAATTTTAAATTTCAGCTCCTCTAATTTTCATAGGTGAAAATTACCCCATTTGGACTATGAAAATGAAGGCATATTTGAGGGTATCTGATCAGTGGGAGGTGGTTGAAGTAGAAGGTGACCCTTCAATTTAAAGGCATGCAAATCCGACAATGGCTCAAATCAAAGAACACAGTGAAAAAATAGCAGAAAGGTACAAAGCACTCTCCTGTATACATTTTGTTGTCTCATATTCAATTTTTACTCGAATCATGGCTTATGATGATTTTAAGGAAGTTTGAGATAGACTTAAAAAAGAGTTTCAGGTAATGATCATACAAAGCAAATTCACATTTTGAATTTGTTGAGAAAGTTTGAGGTACTGAAAATGATGGAGGATGAAAGCATTAAGGACTATGCAAATAAGGTAATGAGGATTATGAATAAACCGAGATTGCTGGGGAAAGCTTTGATTGCAAGAAGAATTGTGAACAAAGTATTGGTGAGCTTACCAAAGAAGTTTAAAGCTAAGATTTTATCTTTGGAAAACTTCAAGGATTTGTCAAGAATAATAGTGACAGAATTGATGAAAGCTTTGCTAGCCCAAGAGCAAAGGAAGGCCATAAAAAATGAACACTCTATTGAAAATGTCTTAGTAGCTATAACTAAGGGCTTGAGAGTCAAGGGAGGTGGTTCAAAGAAGCTCGAGGGAGAGGGAAACAAAGCTAATGATGGCAAGCAAGGTAAACAAAGTTATAAACATGCTCTTTGCCCTCACTTAAAAACCATACCAGTAAATATTGCTAGTATAAACCTAATGTCAAGTGTAGGGCCTGCAACAAGTTAGGGCATGTAAAAAACGTTTGCAATGCCAAATAGGCTAGTTTTGAAGAGAAGGCTACCATTGTTAAGCAAGGTTATAAATGAAGAACTCTTATTCATGGCTAGGATAAAAGCTAATTCAATGATGAAAAATTATGGCTTATTGATAGTGGATGTTCAAATCATATAACTGGAAATGAAGAAATGTTTACTAATTTGGATAGAAGCTTTAAGGCTCAAGTAAAGATTAGAAATATAGTGTACTTGAAGATTCTAGGCACGAGCATTATTGTGGTTGAGACTCTTTCAAGTACTAAATACATTACAGATGTCTATTATGTTCGTATTGATAAACATTATGCATTATTGTTTAAAGACAAGTATTGCACAATTTTTGATCCTACTGATGCAGAAATGTTAACCGTTGAAATGAAGAATAAGTGTTATCCATTAAACTTGATAGACATTGAGCATAGGGCTTTTGAAAGTAAAGATAATGCCTCTGATCTCTAGCATAGAAGAATGGGACATGTGAACTATGGTTCCTTTATGAGAATGGCCTCTACTAACTTAGTAGAAGGCCTTCTAGTTATAACTAAGTTAGAGAAGCTATGTGAGATATGTCAATACGGAAAACAAAGTCGCAACCTTTTCCAAAAAAAAAAAACAGATGGAAATCAAATCAAAAACTTAAATTGATACATACTGATATCAGTGGACTAATAAGAACTCTATCATTAAATGATAGCAAGTTTTACATAGTTTTTATTGATGATTTAACTCGATATTGTTGGGTTTACTTTTTGAAACAAAGTATGAACCTTTGAAGAACTTCATTAACTTCAAGGCCTTGTTTGAGAATCATGCAAGCCTTAATATCAAAATTTTGAAAAGTGATAATGTGTCAGAACATGCAATTGCAGAGTTTAAAAAATGCTTGATGGAACTTAGTGTCAATCACCAGCTTACAGTAACTTATAACCCTTATCAGAATGGTGTTTCAGAAAGGATGAATAGGGCATTGGTTGAAATGGCCAAATGCATGATGTTTCAGAAGAAGTTGACAAAGGAATTCTGGGTTGAAGTTGTCAATATAGTTAACTACATCTTGAACATGACTCATACCAAGGCATTGACACACAAAAATCCTTATGAGATGTGGCATGAACACAAACTTGGTGTTTCTCATTTAAAGATATTTGGTTTTTTTTGTTATGCAAAAATTCCATATGAGAAAAGAACCAAGTTTGATTCAAAGTCACTATTGGCTATCCATCTTGGTTATAGTGAAACATTCGATAGCTATAAACTGTATGATATTGAATCAAAGAAATTGTTTGTCAGCAAAGATGTGAACTTTGATGAAGGGTAAAGATGGAACTAGGAAAAAGAGTTAGTTGAAAGCTCAGATAATGTGATTAGTACTCATGATGTTCAATTCCAAGATGATGAAGAGTCTTTGGCTATTGAAAATGGAAAACTAGCTGTTAGGGGTATAAGATCACTGTAAAAGATTTACAACAGGTGCAATGTAGCCATAGCTGAACCTATAAACTTCAATGAAGCTTCTTTATATGAGAATTGGAAAGTAGCTATAGATGTAGACATGAATATGATCAAGGAGAATGGTACCTGGATCTAGTTGACAGACCAACGGATCAAAATTTAATTGGGGTAAAATGAATATTCAGAACCAAACTGAATCCAAATGGATCAATTAATAAGTTCAAAGCCAGGTTAGTTGTGAATGGCTATGCATAAGTGTATGGTGTTGATTACTTGGAAACATTTGTCCCAGTTGCACGACAGGATACTATCAGATTACTTGATGCTCTAATAGCTAGAGAAAGATGGAAATCTGGTATTTAGATGTCAAATCAACTTTTCTAAATGTTTTTTAACTGAAGATATTTACATTAAGCAACCAAAAGGGTTTGAAAAGGTTGAATCGACAAGTAAAGTCTGCAAACTGATTAAACCCTTTATGGTCATAAGTAGGCTCCTCGAGCCTAGTATGAGAGAATAGATGATCATTTCAGAAGCCAAGGCTTTAATCGCATTACAAATGAACCTACACTTTATGTGAAGAGTTCAAATACTTTAGTTATGCTTATAATTGCCTTATGTAATGATGATTTACTCATCTTTAGACCTGATAATAAATTCTTGAAAGTATTCAAGCATCAAATGATGAATGTTTTGAAATGACTTATTTAGGGCAGATGACTTATTTCTTAGGGATGGAGTTTCTGCAAGTTGCTGATCAGATTTTTATGCATCAGACTACGTATGCAAAAGATCTGTTAAAGAAATTTAATATGAATTCTTGTAAAGTTGCAAACACTTCACTCACCACTAGGAGTAAGCTAAGCAAGAATGATGGTTCTTCTAAGGCTAATGGCATAGCATAAAAAAGAATGATAGGCTCATTGCTATACTTGTTTGTAACTCAACCAGACATAATGTTTACAACAAGTCTAGTATCCAAGTTCATGCAATCTCCATTAGTGTTGCATTTCGTAGCTGCAAAACTTGTTCTTAGGTACATTAAAGGTGCTTTGAACTATGGCTTAAGGTATAGTAACAAAGATAGTAATGAACTTCAAGGATATAGTCACAGTGATTGGGTTGGTTCAATTGATGATTCAAGAAGCACAATTGGATTCTATTCTTTTTTGGTAGTGCAATTTTTCTTGGAATTAATAAAAAAAAAGTAGTAGCTCAATCATCAACTGAGGTTAAATACATTGCTATTGCTTTAGCAGCTAACCATGCTTAATGCTTAGAAAAATTCTATCTAATTTAGGTTTCAACTAAAACAAAGGCACTTTGTTGAAGGTTAATAATCAGTCAACTATAACAATAGCCAAAAACCCTAAGCAACACGAACGTAAAAAGCATATTTGTCTCAAGTTTCATGCTTTAAGAGAAGTAGTAAAGGAAGGGAAATTCAGCTTGAATATTGCAATACTAATCTTCAACTCACAAACATTTTTGTTAAGGGTTTAAGTAGAGACAAGTTTGAATTTCTGAGAACTGAATTGAGAGTTTACCAGATAGAGACCAAGGATTTAAAGAAATGGGGGCATTATTTATAATGGCTGATTTTTTACTTGTAGATGTCATGGTTGAGAAAGTCCTTGCTAGCTTCTTAGTAGAAGAATGTAAGATAGATCTAGGAGTTTATGGCTTGGATACCAATAATGGAAGAGATTATCAAGGGGAAAAGTTGAGACTTAAGAGGGACATTGCTACAGTAGGTATTCATTGGTTATAAAACACGACTTTCCTAGCCTTAAGGGTGGCAAGGTGGCACGACCTTTTAGCTATGAGAATTCCTCTTAAGACCTGAACAACTCACATATGTCAACCCCTTCAATACTAATATTTAGACGTCTTTGAAATCGAAACCTTTTTTTGATGCACAAGATCCATCTAAGATAGCAAATGCAAAGCATACTTAAGGATCTGAACTCACGAGAAATCTACACTTACATTTTCTTAGTTAGTTACTAGAAAGGAACAGAAATATTTAGAAACTCATGATAGAGAGAAAACACAGGATTTTTATTACTTGAGCTTGTTCTGCCCCATTCATTACAAGAGACCTCATTTTCTATATGAAGAGGAGAGAAATGAAAAACTTTCTATAGTGATCGAATAAGAACACAAGTACACACAATTTACATATTTTACTAAAGTGATGGACACGTTTATCACTGCCACTTAAAGAAAGATATTATCATACTTTAATAAAGAAAGATACTGATGCACTTTAATAAAGAGAAAACTATTGGTCATCTCTAATCATAGTTTGTTCCTGGGTCAGAGGATTTGTTGAGGTCCTCAATCATCTGCTTTTTCCTCTCTCTATAGATGTACATGTGTAAAAATGATGCCTCGGGGTCAGTATCATAATGTTCGTTGCATATTTAACATCATAGTTTTGTGGAAAGTAGTGCAACGTTATCTTCATCAATTTCTCCATAATCCCAAGGTTTTAAGACCATTCATGGGGGTCAAGGATTCCTTCATTATATGCTTTAAATGCCTACATGATTTGATCGTAATAAATTCCAAATGTTTTTAGAAAATAATCCCAGGACAATTCAGTTTCCAAGGAAGGCCAAATGTGATCTAGGATAACCCTATTGTGTTGGCAGACGCATCTTTGGAACGTCCTGTATTCTTGGTCCAACTCTCTGATATTACATTGGAGAGTTCTATAAACCCATGTAGAAGGGAATGCTCCGCGCTGAGTAGCTTTCCCATGAGTGACAAAGTACTGAGGTTTGTACATAATGAATATGATCATTTTGTTCCCTTTTTCATCCTTTGAAGTGACAAGTTCTTTCCAATGAGAAATAGGGTAGAACCATGAAAGAAAATCCACAAAGCTTTTCCTCCATGCTTCTATATCGTTAAATAATGCCTTTTCTAAGAATTTCAATAAAGTCATGATGTGAAATTGGATGCCAATATGATATTTATGGGTTAAATACCATAACATCCATTTTAATTCATCAAGAAATTCTATAAATTCATAAAAAGCCTAATCCCCACATTACAGAAGAATTGGTCAAAAAAGCCCTTTTGAATTTACATATAGCACCTAAATCATACAAATAGCAGTTCAAGGAGAACTTACTAAAGTGGCTTTTCCCTTTTACGAAGGCAAAACTGATTCATGCAAGAACCTAAATTCTCCTCGATTAATTTTCTGATATCATATATATATATATATATATATAAATAAATCCAAACACAAAGTTTCCAAACAATATGAACCATACTATTATATATTACTACTAATGATTGCACATTTTACAAACTCTTAATTATTGCCACGACACATTTTGCAACTCTTTATGTTGAATATAAATCTTTTGTCAAAAGATTTTTCAAAGGAGTTAGTGTCTCACTTTAATCAAATGTATTTAAGATAATATGCTTAGAGAGAAACATCCGTAATGATTCTAACATGATTAATCTTGAATCTTTTTGATTTGGAGAATGAAAATTTGATTTTGAACTTACCTTTTTAAATAAAATTATATGCATCAACTATTAAGTTATACACTTAATCTCAAGTCTCAGTTAAATAATATGTTAAACTTGTTTAATAATTTGATTATGGATACCTTTTATGTTTTTTCTTTTCAAAAGATGCGCAAACTTACCTAGTTTTTGCAAGGTGTGATACACGGATCCTTCTCCTTTATGGCCAATGACACGACTAAGATAATAGCACGGCCCTTCCTTGTAATGATGCCTGCTTGGAGTTATTGGCCATGCAACGGTCAATTTGTGCCTTTCTTTTATTGGAACAGCCTTGACAAGAATCTGAAATCAAATCAAAATTAGACAGCTACATCAATAAACCTTTCAAGTTTCAACCACTTATATGATTTTGGTGCTTTTAATTCAAGAAACATGCTCCAATTTAATATGTTTGTTCTCTTGTTAAATTAAGAGTAATTGACATTATTATTAGTCCACTTGGCAACAACAACATATTCATTTTTCATCATACCATTAGATGTTCTGACTTGAAAGGCAGACCCGTAGATTGGAAACCACGTTGGTTGGAGTTTCGAATATCTTGGAACTTGTTCTCCACCAAGCTTTGAATTTCATCAAGGCTTTCTAGAATTCCACAACAAATCGCGTTATGAAAAAAGGAAAATAGAACCAAAGAAATCGTATTTGTTGAAAATTTAAGCAAATCGAACATTCAACTCTAAGCTTTTCTGTATTTTGTGGTAAGAGCATTGCTAGTAAAACTATATATGGCAAATTACAAGCAAATTTAGATTTTCCTTTTTCTACTTTTATTTTTCGAATGATAGGTAACAGAACGTATGAATTTTATATGAAACTATTATGTTTGAAACAATATTTTGTTTATATCATATGCTCAATTTTAATTTAATAAGACTTTTTTTCTTTTACTATTTTTTCTCAATCAATCAAATGAATTTTTATTAAAATCAAACAGAGTTACATAACCTAGGCAAGCTAGTTCATTAGCCTGAATGGCCTTGCAAAGATCCCGCACATTGCAAACCTAAAATAATAAGTGTACGTTTGGTTCACAAAATAGAATGAAGTGGAATGGAATAGGTATTCTATGACAATATAACAAAATAAAAATATTATTATGTAGTTTGGTTGACGGAATAGGTAAAGGTAGAATTTGCTATTATGACATATCACAATGTTTGGCTGTTAGATATAATTTTGGAATAATAAAAGAATATATTATAAAAAGATAAAAATACCATTTATTATAAAATATAATTACATGTTTATTTTATTTTATTTTTTAAATATTAATAATGTATAATTTATTTAAAATATTAATATTTGATATTTGAAATATTAATATTTTTAAATATTAATATTTTATTTTTAATTAATCATTAACATTTTAAAATAATATTTTTATAATATATAATTAAAAACTTAAACTTTTTATTATAATATATGATTATCTATTTTTTTATTTTATTTTTTAAATTAATAATTTTCAATTTATTTAAAATATTAATAATTGATACTTTAAATATTAATATTTTTAAATATTAATATTTTATTTTTAATTTAAATATTCTTATGGTTAAAATATTAATAATTTTAAGTATTTTTTAATTTTAAAATATTAATTTTTTATAATATATAATTAAAAACTTAAAATTTTTATTTTAAATTCTTTTTTCTTTTTCTTTCAATTTTCACTTATAAGGGACGGTTTTGTCTTATTAATTTTAGAAGCTATTTCCCTACCCATGGAATAGCAAATGCCATGGGGGAGGAGGTTGGGATTAGTTAACCTTTGATTTTGGGTGATCTTGGGGAAAAGAGATTACAAGAGAATGGCTATTCCTTGGGCCCTTTGACAACCAAATGAAGGAGCAAATATTTCTTGAGAATAGAGGGTGAATGACTTAACTATTTCCCCAATCGAACATGCTATAGTATTTCTAACACACATAGCAACTGCCAATAAAACTCGAAATAGAGGCTAGGGATAACCTTTCATTTATCAATCAAACGTTGCACAAAACATAATAGTCTAGTATTTGACAATGAAGCCATGAATCACCACATTCCACAAACAATTCTCCATAAACACAAAAGAAAGATGAAAAATGCCATGAACATATCAAATAATGTGGTTACCACCATGCATAGAACGTGTCACCTCGTTCTACTCCAAACAGTACTAAAGAGTCAACCAATGCAGGAGCAGAGGGAAAAAGGGTTAGTAGGGGTCTTTGCCTGCTCCAAAAGTTTTAAAATTTTACAATTTCTCTTTTTTTTAAAATTTTTTTTATAATTTTGGTCCTACTTTTTAAAAAAATTTGTTATAGTTTTGCCCTTACAAACATTGAACTTCTAGTATGATTGTTTTATAGAAATTGTTTTCGCTCCTCCAACATGAAATCCTGGCTTCACCACTAAGCTAATGTATTGTCTTCTCAAAATATGTGACAAAAGGAAATATCATCAATATTTCTACATAAGGTGTCTAACTCGTTAGGTTTTCCATACTTTCCATGGGCAAAGTTTGCTCTCCTTCACCTTTGAAATTGTAATTTTTGAATTAAACTCAACAATGAGCCCATTAGAACCCACCTATGAAATAGCAGCAAACAATTTGATTGCATAGAAAATAGCCATTATCTCACATAATTTGAGCCTTGTATGCCCAAGGGATCATAAAACACTCCTCGTACTTGCCCATTTGAATCTCAAAGGACACTTACCCATCTTGCCGATTCAAGTTTACCATGAGCCTGGCTATCCACATTGAACTTGAGCTCTGAAGGAACATAAATACTGATCGACCTAGGTACCTTGCACACTGCCATTGGATTAAGCTTCCACTTTTCCATCCACCACCTATTCTCCTTAATTTTTCCAATACTTTTATTAGCCTTAATCCATAACATCAACTACATTTTGATGAGGAAGATAATTTCATCACCATCTCATTTCTTCCCATTAAAAATAATCTTGTTATGGGCCAACCACAAGGATCGAAAGGATGACTTGCACGCTGCCATCCAACAGGATTTGATTCTCTCACCAAACCCATAATTATCCCATGACTAAATAATACCCTTTATCGTTTGTGCCAACACCCAATCAAGGCTTTATCATCTTAGTATTGCACGCCATAACCACCAGCTATATATAGTAACATGAACAAAAGTGGTCACATGTCTCTTCCACAAAACTACACCTACAACAATATAATTTTCCACTATAAAGGGTACCCTTATGCAATCTAAGAATTTCTTTGTAGATACTATTTGCAGAATTGCTAACCATAAGAAGGATTATACCTTTGGAAGCATAGACACCCTCTAAAATGTCTTTAAATCACACCTCTTGTTCACCTTATGCGTAAAAATTATCAAGAGTGGGAAAGAAATGCTTAATAGAAAACTTTTTTTTTAATTATGCAGCTAAATCAATCAATCATCCTTGTCATTCTGTAAAACCACCTCTTAAAACAGTCTAAGGAGACCTATATAAGTCAAACTACCAATCATATAAGCTCTTTCGAAAAAAGATATTTCACCTTTTTATAGTAAACAAATCACATACTATGCACTCTTTATTCATGTTATAGAAAACAATTGTGGGAAAGATACATTAAGTGGGTCATCGAATAGCCATTTATCAAGCAAAAACAAGCCTCTTCGTCATTGCCATCACCCATCTACACCCTTTCGTAGCAAGATGATTCTCTACCCCTTCTTGATTTGCAAGTTTAACTATTTGTCATCACATCATAGACATATTGGCCATATATTTGATGAAGGAACCCACCAAAATTTGTCCTCTTCATATTTCTTTACTAGTAAATGACTCCATAACATGTTTTTCCTCCACTCCATATCTCCACTACTATTTCCCTAAGCGGGCAAGATTTTTGCGCTATAGATTCGCATTGCCCAAACTACTCCTTGCCTTCTATTTGCACACTACTTGCCATTTAATTTTTATGATATACAAGGGAAATTCTTTATTCCTGATGGTGCTTCAAGGGGAACGATTACCATTTGAAAGACGAGTTTTTTAAGCTCAAATCTTGTTTTATGTCTCAAAGATTGATTCCTTTCATATGGGTTATTAAAGAACTAAATTTCAATTGTGGGTTTGAGAATATTTATACATTAAATGACAATAGTGCTAGCCAAGCCTTATGAGAGTAGCTTACTGACATTCTTATGCCATGGTGCCTCATGGGAAATTTTAATATTGTGAAAAATTTCAAGGGCAATATGAGAATTTTTGTGAATCTTTTAGTGCTAACTTCATTGAAGGCGCGAAGTTGGTTGATCTTCCATTAATTGGCAAGAAATTTAGTTGGTGCAACAATAGTTTTGTCCCATCACACAATAAACTAGATACATCAAAATTTATTTTAAAAAATTCCTTATTCTCTGTCCAACGATAATCCAATTTTGTTGGATATTGATGGTGTTAATTAAGGTCTAAAACCATTTTGTCTCCACCACCATTTGCTTATGGTAGATAGCTTTCAAGGCTTGGAAGTTGAAAAAATCTGAAATATCTCAAGAACTCTAGAATTTGGTTATGGCTTAAAGAAATCAAATTTGCCATTAAAAAATGGAAAAAGTAGGATTGCAATGTAGACCAATTTTAGATTAGCAAGCTCGAATATGCTATTCACAATTTACACCTAATGTTACAAAGAGGAAGTATAAATGACAACATTAGATTGCAAATCATCGTTAAGAAGGCCAAGTTATGACAATTCTATAAAGCTGAGGAAAGATGATGGCAATTAAATCAAAGGCTAAATAGTTACTTCAGAGAGATATGAATAATAATTCTTTTCATTCAATGGCCTCTGCTAGGCAACAGGCCGATTATATTGGAAAACTTATGATTCAAGATGAGATGACCAATATCATGTTTCTCTTAAAGATGAAATTGCCAAACACTTTGAGACCCTCTACAACCAAAATAATGCTGTCAACTAAAAGGAGTTCAATTGTAATTTCAAACCCCTTAAGAAGCAAAGTGCTTTATCTTTGGCAAAATCCATTTATCAAAGCTAAAGTTTTAGAGGCCATCAAAAAGTGCATTGGCAACAATGTGTTAGGTTTGGATGAAATAACCTTAAAACTTTCCAAGAAATAATGAGAAATGTTGAAAGGTGATGTAATGAAGTTTGTGCTAACCTTAGTTGTTTGATTGAATTTAGACCAATTAGTTTGGTGAGGAGTATTTATAATATTTTTGCAAGAGTCTTGGAAAACCATTTGTGAGTTATGATAAAGGAAGTTGTGGTGGTTAGTAAATTTGCTTTCAAAAGGTAGACAAATCACAGGTTGTTTTTTTATTGCAAAAAATGTTATTAATTTAAGAAGAAGAATGATTTAGGAGGTTTGTTTCTTAAATTCGATTGCAAAAAAGCTTTTCAAGTGTGGATTTGGATTTTTTAGACTTGGTAATGAAAGAGATAAGGTGTGAGAAGAGATGGAGTGGATCGACCAAGACCAGTAGTTCATTGACCTCTATTTTTCATCTCGTGAGTACAGTGCCCCCATGAAACAATTTAGCTTGAAAAAAAGACTCCGATAAGAATGTCCTCTTTCCCTTTTTTTGTTTAAAATCATTACCGAGGCTTACACTCTATTGATGAATAAAGTTGTCTCAATTGACATATTCAAAAGAATTACTATTGGGCACAATAGCTTTGAGATATCTCACATGTAGTATGCCAAAAATACTGTTATCTACTATAAACCGACCTTGAATGACTTGTTGAATATTAAGAAGTTTCAAGTTATCACAAGTCTAAGAATCAACTCCCAAAAGAGTTGTTTATATGGTATTGGTGTGGATTAGCATGCTTTAAGGTCTTAGTCTAACAGAATTCTTTGTCAAGTTAAGACCCTTCCCTCAATGTACTTAAAGCTGTTGATCTTTTGAGAATATTTATAGGAGAAAATTTCATAAAATAGATAAATTGAAAATAAGGAATGATTGATTATTTTCACTGCTGCAGTAAGTGTATTTATACACAAATATTGAGAGGATAAGAACAAGAAACAGTTAATCTAAAAATAAGGGATCAAAGACAGCACAACTTATTTAAATAACTACTACCTTTTAACGGCTCACAACATGTGGCCTTTATTCTAACATAAAAAAAACTGCTTAAGGATAAAATTCCAAGTCATGTGTTTTGACATATGGACATCCTTATCTTTGAAGTGTTGATGTCATGCTCTGCAACTGAGACTTTAAATTCCATTACACCTCCTTTAAGTCGACGTTGCCCATTCCCAGTTTGCTTTAAAGCAACTCAAATTTTTCTCTACATAACCCCTTAGTAAAAATATCTGCTATTTGATCATCAGCACCACAGTAATTTACAACAACTTCATTGTTCTTCACAACTTCTCGTATTAATTGGATCTTTAGCTAGAGCAATAGCAGACTGATTGTCTAACCAGAGAACAGTTGGATTTATTTGTTCAAACTTCAAATCCAAAAGTACCTTTTTAAGCCACAGAGCTTGATTTGTTGCAGACGCAGCAGCCACATACTCTGCTTCAGTAGAGGATTGAGCAACAATGTCTTGTTTCTTTGAGTTCCAACTGAACATAGCACTCCCAAAAGAAAAACAGTATCCACTGGTGTTTTTCAAATCATCATAACTCCTAGCCCAATTGCTATCACTATACCCTTCCAATTCTTTATTTTCAACTTGTCCATACAAAAAACCATAATTTAGAGTCCCTCTCACATACCTCAAAACTCATTTTGCAACAGTTAAATGAGTCTTTACAAGTGATTGCATAAATCGAGAAAGTAGACTAGTGGTATACATTATATCTAGCCTTGATGCTGAGAGATATAGCAAGCAACCAATTAATTTCCTATATTGAGTGACATCAACCAAAGTCCTTCCATCATCTTTACACAGTTTGGTTCCAGTAGCAAGCGGTGTAGACATAGGCTTACAACCTTCCATCTTAAATCTTTTTAACAGCTTTCTTGCATATTTTTTTTTTATGCAAGCAGATGAAGTCTGACCTTTGCTGAATTTCCAAACCAAGGAAATAACTCATCTCACCCAATTCACTCATATCAAACTCGGATTTCATTTTATTTTTGAAGCTTTTCAAATCAGTTTTATTCGGTCCAGTTATAAGTAAATTATCTACATAAACTGAGACAATAAGTTGGATTTTACCCAACGAACTCTTCACGTATAAGGTGGGTTCACTTTCACTATGAAAGAACTTGTTACTCCTTAGATAGCCATCAATTTTTTCATACCAAGCTCTTGGTGCCTACTTTAAACTGTAAAGAGCCTTGATCAATTTACAGACTTTGTCTTCTTTGCCTTTCTCAATAAATCCTTCAAGCTGCTCGACATAAATATCTTCACTTATAGTCCCATTTAAAAACGCAGATTTAACATCCATGTGCCAAATCCTCCATTTTTCCCTTCCTGCAAGTGCTACAAGAAGTCTAATGGTGTCATGCCTTGCCACCGGAGTAAAGGTCTCAAAGGAATCCACACCATGGATTTGAGAAAAACCTCTCACCACCAACCTGGCTTTCAATTTATTTATTGAGCCATCAGAGTTTAGCTTGGTTCTGAAAATCCACTTTACACTGATAACTCTTTGATGTTTTGGTCTATCAACCAAAATCCAAGTTTGGTTTCTTTTAATCATTGTCATTTCAGCCTCCATAGCAAGTTTCCATTGTTCATCAGATGCAGCTTCAATATAGGAACATGGATCAGTTATAGCAACGTTACATTGCTCATAAATATCTTGTAAAGATCGAATTCCTCTTACTGGTATGTCATCGATATTATCATCTAACTCATGTCCTGCTTCTTCTTCAAAAACATCCAGGTTTACCGCAACATTATCATTGTTATTTTCTGCAATTTCATTCTTCATCCAATTCCAGTGAATGTCTTCATTGAACACTACATCTCGACTTATGAAAACTTTCTTTGTTTCAACATTAAACAGTTGATATCCTTTCGAAACACTGCTATAACCCAAGTTGATTGAGATTTGGGTTTTTGAGTCCAGTTTGGTTTTTTTCTACTAGGGAACTTGGGAATATGCAATGAGCCAAATACTTTCACATTTGAAACAAATGGTTTATATCCATGCCAAACTTCAAATGGTGTCATTGAATTTAAAGCTGTAGTGGGTATTAAATTTTGCAAAGTCACAGCAAAATTTACAACCTTTGCCCAAAAGTATTTTGGCATTTGTTGCTCAAATAATAAGCATCTGACCATCTCCATAATAGTACGATTCTACATCTCGCTTACACCGTTTTGCTGAGGACTGTATGGTACTGTAAGAAATTGCTTGATTCCTTCTTGAGTTAACAAGGCTTTAAACTCATTAAAAGTGTATTCTGAGCCGTTATCTGATCTTAAGGCTTTGATTTTCTGATCAATTTGCTTCTCCACAAGAACTTTGAACTTCATAAAGTATTGAATGGCTTCTGACTTTTGCTTAAGAAAAAATATCCAGCAAAACCTACTGAAATCATCAATAAACAAAATGAAATATTTGTTTCCATTGAGTGATAAAGTGCCAATAGGACCACAAATATCAGTATGTATGAGTTGCAACCGATTCGTGGCTTATGTTTGACTTTGTTTAGGAAAAGGATGCCTGCTTTGCTTGCCCTGTAGACAAACTTCACATGTTTTCTCAACTTCAGTAATTACTGGCATATCCTTGACAAGATTCAAAGATCCCATGTTCTTTATCGACTGATAGTCGATGTGGCCTAATCTTTTGTGCCACAACCTAGCTTCATTTGAAACACATTAATAAGCCCTATGATTTGCTTCATTCAAATTTAATGGGAAACATTTGTTTCTCATTTTTACAGTTGTAATTTCTCTACCAGATAGGTCAAAAATAGTGCACAATTCATCTTTGAACAAAAGTGAAGTTTTTTCTTTCACTAACTACCTTACACTTAGAAGGTTTTGAGTAACTTCAAGTGCAAAGCAAACATTTGCAATGGTTTTCATACCTTTCTTAGTAGTGATACCAACAGTGCCACGACCTTCAATCTCTAGCAAATTTCCATCTCTAATTTCCACAGTTGACTTGTAAGCTTTATTTAGATCAAGAAAATTCTTAATCTTACCTATAATATGCGTGGAGCAAGCACTATCAATCAACCAAATACTGTCTTTTTTTGAGTCATTTGATTCAATAACCATAAATAGTGTTTCTTCAGCATCTTCTTTTTGTTCCATAATTGCAGCTTTTTCTTTAACCCCGTTTTCTTTGTTTTTGCAAACTTTTTCAACATGTCCCTTTTGATTGCAAGCTCTACATTTTACATGAGGCCTGTACCAGCAATATTTCTCAATGTGATTCTTCTTTTTACAATAGAAACATGGTGGAAATTACCCTTTCTTTCCTTGTTTCTTTTCTTCATACCTCTTATCTTTGTCTTTCTTCTCATGTTCAGACTTCTTGTGACTTCCACTACTGGTTCGTTTGTTAACCCTTCTTGCAGCCAAGGTTGCTTCAACATGGTCTTTTTGCCTTAATGCTCTATGTTACTCTTGACCTTGTAAAGCATTTATTAATTCTGATACTGACATAGTTGTCAGGTCCTTAGAATCTTCTAGAGAGAAAATTTTTTATTCAAATTTTTCAAGCAAACTTGCCAAAAATTTATTAACAGCTCTTCTTTCTATTATATTTTCACCAAGCAGTCTTAACTGATTTACAACTCTTAAAACTTTATCAAAATAATTCTTCATCGTTTCTTCATCTTTCATTTTTAGCACTTCAAATTCTCTCAACAAATTTAGAATCTGTATTTGTCTTATATGATCACTACCATGAAACTCTTCCTTTATCTTGTCCCAAGCTTCCTTTGCAGATTCACATGCCATGATCCTTACAAAGACTGCATCTGTGACAGCAGAGTGGATGCAAGACAAAGCTTTAAATCGTTTTGCTACTTCTTCATTGTATTGCTTCATTTGAGCAATTGTTGGGTTGGCTTGTCGGGCAGGAGGATCTCCTCCTACTTCCACAACTTCCCACAAGTCGAAGGCCTTTAGATATGCCTTCATTTTTACAGCCCACATGGGATAATTGTTGCCATTGAAAACTAGAAGAGCAGCAATGTTGTAATTGGAGGAAGCCATTTATTTATAAAGTCAGACAGAAAGAACAGATAAAGGGAAAAAAAAGTTTGTAAAAGATAGATGTTTTGAAACAATTTTGCCAAGGTCCCTTAAGATCACTCAAAAACGCTCTGATACCATGTTGATCTTTTGAGAATATTTATAAGAGAAAATTCTATAAAAGAGCTAAATAGAAAAAAAAAAAAAGAATGATTGATTATTGTCACTGCTGCAGTAAATGTATTTATACATAAATATTGAGAGGATAAGAACAAGAAACAATTAATCTAAAAATAAGGGATCAAAGACAACACAACTTAGTTAAATAATTGCTGCCTTTTCACAGCTCATAACATGTGGCCTTTATTCTAACATAAAAAAAAAAAACTACTTAAGGATAAAATTCCAAGTCATGTGTTTTGACATATGGACATCCTTATCTTTGAAATGCTAATGCCATGCTCTGCAACCGAGACTTTAAATTCCATTAAAGGCTTCCTTTGGGTATATACCTTAATTCTATGATGATATTGAATCTAGTTGTGGACAAATTTAAAGCTTGACTTGCTTGTTGGAAATCTAAATTGTTTTCTGTAAGTGGAAGGGTTACCCTGCTAAGTCAATTCTTGCTAACCTTCTTATATTCTTCATAACCCAATTTCAACTTGCTATAGGCGTTAAGGGAACTTTGGATAAAATCCAAAGAAAATTTTTTTGGAATGGATCAAGTTCTGGTAAGAAAGTCCATTTCATTTAGTAGAAAACTATTTATTCTTACAAACAATTTGGGACATTTGGTTCAGTGGATCTGCAACTAAAAGCAAAATTTTGCTCAACAAATGGATTTGGAGGTTTGAAAAGAAACATAATAGCCTTTGGAGAACTATCATCTTAGAGAAGCTTGGTTGGGACCTTGAAAGTTTAATCCCACCTTATTGCTCCAACAAAAAAGTCTCCTCTCTCTTGAAGAATATTATCTGCCCCTTGTAACAAATTCTTTTCTTAAGCCTCCATAGGGATTTTTTTCTGTAGGCAACTACAAAAAAATTTTCTTGGGATTGGCGAATGGATTAAAGGCATTGTTCTAAAAACAATGTTCTCTAGAATTTTTTTGCACTTGTTGTAAACAAATCAGACATGTTTAATCGATATAGATTTTAGGTCAATAAAATGTGGACTTGGATTAGTGACCTTAGAATAAGTTGGTTTGAGTGGGATATCCATCAATGGGAACAACTCATCAATATCTTGAAGGAATTCTTCCTTGGGTATGACTTTTAGGATAAGATAATTTGAAAAAGGTCAACAAATAACGAGTGTTGTAACAAGTCCTTCTGTAAAAAGTTCTTTTCTTCATCTTCTCTAAAATTCAATCAATGGAAACTTGTATAAGCAAGCTTTGCGTTGCAAAAAGTTGAAATCTTTTACTGGTAGTTTGTTAAATGTAGAGTAGAAATAAAAGAAAAACTTGTTAAAAAGGGCATGCTAGATCTAAATTTAGTTTTTTGCATCTTACATAAGAGGGACTATAAATAGGTTTAACTAACATCTTTTCTTTACCTATTTTGAAATCTGGGAAGATTTAGGCTTTGAGCTATAACATTTAGGGGATTTCGTGCAATACTTCAAAAGATACAACCTTTTTTTTATTAGCTTGCAACTCTACTTTACCCAATAATCTTTGTAACAAGGTATGACAAATGGCTTTATTTACTATTATTTGTTTTGGATTATTAAAAACACAACAACCTTCAAAGGTTAGAGTTTTGGTCTGAGGTAACTCATTGATGCCATTAAATGTAGAATTGCTTGGTGGTTTCAAATAAGATGACCAACAGACTATAACTTGATTATTAATATCTTTAGATTCCTAATGTTGTTTTAGCTCCTTAAAATGTTAAACCACAAAAGTTTGGGATTGTTTGGGCTTACCTCTAGTGCAACTTCCTCAAATTTAATGTCAACAGTTCGTCAAGAGGAAAACTTGGTGATGCTGGAATTGGAAAGGCTTTATGTGATGAGGTTGGTTTTGTTAAGATCATGTTTTCCAAGTTTGTTTGTATTTTTAACTCAAATATCACTAAGTTGCTTGCTATATTAGAGAAGTTTTTATAATCCTTACAGTTTCAAAGTGAGCTAACTCATAATGCTCAATGGTTGAAAGCAATTCTCTTAATGCGATCAATTGGTATTGAATTCGCATTCAGCTCAATGGAAGTTAAGAAAATTTATCTTGCATATTGAAGCGTTAAAAATTTAACTGAGAAAATGATAAATTCACTATATCCCTCACCTTGCTAATGAGTTAGCCAATGACCTAGCAAAATTAAATGTCTAAATATTATCTAATTTCTTTTTTTATATTAAACTTTTTGAATAGTTGTATTAGTTGGTTTGTGACTATTTTGAATACAAAAGAAAACAACACTTTGATTAGAAGAAAAAGTGTTATTTTGGAGGTTTGATTCCAGATTTACAAAACATATGGTATCTATATGCCTGTTTTGAGGACTAACATGTGGTGAAAAATGTTCCTTGCTATTGTTTTGGCTTATGGTTTCATTTAAATTGATGTTCTTCTTTTTTTTATAAGCCTAAATTTTTTGATTATTGAAATTACGTCAAGATTTCATCATTAATGGGCCTATGTCATTTTGCATAAAAAAACCATTCATTCAATCCCTATGCACAAGATTTTCCTCATTCCCAATGTAATCCGTATACACCCACATACTAACTCGTTCACTTTGTCATCCCTATAGTTACAATTGTTACAAAAATGTCATTGTCCAAGAAACAAAAAAATCTCAACTATATCCACATATTCGTCCACAAAACACAAGTTCACAAGCATCATTTTCCACGTTTAGCCTCAAATCCAGAACTATACATGTTACCTACTATTAGATTCATTCCACAAAGAAATTTTCTTTTTCCACACCTTTTTTTGCAAATGCCTTAATGCAATTGTTTGCTTCCCTAAAGATGTTTGTAAATTAGACACACTCGATCAGTTGCCTTAGTTTGTCCACCAATTGAAAGATTCTCCACCATTTCCATAGCTACCTTAAGGGATTCAAAATCCAACTTACAATGATTAAACTCCACCATTAATGCATTTTTCACCACCTGCTTCGATTGATAGAAATCTTCCAAAGCCACTTTGATAGCCATTACTTCAGCATAATTAGACTTACAAACACATATAGGTTTTCAAACATAGCCACTGTAACAGAAATCTTCCATAAACCATACTCCTCAATTCACCCATATTGTTTGAAAAAGTTTGGTACCGAATTTGGTAGTCACCCAAACACTCCCTAACACTTCATAATATCTCCCCAAAATTCCCAATTCCCCTTACAATTAAAAAGAAGATGATTATATTCCTCAACTTTTGATGCACACCAAAAACACTTTTACTTATTTTTCCCTAAATTTAACCCTTTCGAAACTAGGAACTTTTTTATGGGTATCCTTCCTAAGTATGCAAACCACAAAAAATATTGTACCTTAAGAGGTACTTTGAATTTCCAAGCCCACATTAATGTCTCATCTACTCCATGGCTCGGTAAATCTCCTAAAAGTTTGCTTAATTTTTTAATTGAAAATTTTTCGTGCTCATCAAATTTCAAAACCAATTTATCTTCTCTTTTCCCACTCACCTTATACCCTCAAGCTTCATCATCAATTGTTTCTCTAACTCTTTTCTCGTGCAAAAAGCCTTTACTAAACTCTATCTTCCTACTTTATTTTTCTCATTTCCTCATAACTTTCACTAACCATTGCCTTTTTACTTCTATCTAGAGTGAACAACCTAGGGTACATAATGCTAGGTGCTTTTGTTGTTGCTATTGTAACTAGGTATTTCTTGTTGTCTAATGATGCATTTGACCTTTTATTTCAAAATCTTATGGTATTGTTCATTCCTTTGTTCAAAGTCTAGATTCTCCATGGCTTTCTTTTAGTGCTATTAAAAGTATCATATGCCTTATTATTTGTTATTGTTGGATTAGTTACAATCTTCATTTGTCTACTCTCAAAGTCTATATTGTTGCGGGTGTTTCAGTTGTAAATTTTCTAGGGTCATTTTTTTCACTTGAGGTAGGCAAATTTTTTATATACTTGAGCTTTGGGCTTCTATTTGTTTTCAATTAAGGTTATTTTGTGACTATATCAATTTCTTGAAACATTTGGACTCCCCGTTATATCAATAATAAACTCCTCTATGCTTTCAAAAGAAAATGTAACTAGCATATATAACAAACTAAATGAAACCTCACTAACCTTTTGTATATAAAACCAAATGCATGAGATTGGCTGAATAATTTTCTTCATAGAACTTTAAAAGCTCCTGTCTTATATCCAACCCTTTTGCTTTTGGTCTAACGTCCAAGGTATACCAATTCCCTACATATATATTAACAAGTTAAACACACAATATAAGATGCATATATGTATGTAAAATCTTTGTTGGAAAAGAAAAGGACACCATCATTTATTTTGTTTTTAAATTAATCAAATTTATTTGCTATACAAAAGAATTCTATTTTAAATTAATAATCAAGGTATACCAATTCTCTATGTATATATAGTTTACTTAAAACAACCAACAAAATGCTCTATTTTACTACAAGTCTTTTCAATATTTCAATTTGCATAATGTCAACAAGCACAATGCATGCCAAATGACCATGTCATTTGCCAAAGCACATACTATTTTCAAAAAATGAAAGAGAAAACAAGAGTAGGGGGAAGATAAAATTACATAAAAGCTTTACCTATACCAAATCTATGATAAGGATGACTTTCCCAGCTGAGATGGTTTTGAAGCTGCATAGGAGAAAAAGAGTTACAATGGAAACGAAATAGTTATGGATAGCTTTAAACTTCATTTTATTATGCTTCTTGCTTATCATATTTTCTTGGGAAATAAAAAGTAAAAAATAACTTTAAATTAAAATTAAATTTTTTTGAATAATTTAAAAGTTAAAAATTGACTCTGAAAGATAATAGTATCACTTTGAATATGATTATTTCCTATTAGGGTTTCTCAAAGTCTAGTTTGTTTCATACTTAAATCACTTTGATTCTAAGGTATTTCGAGTGATCATAGTATTTCTGGTTCAAACTATTTTGATTAGCATCTTTCTTTTTATTTTAAATTGAATGTCTATACTAATTAATTGGCATGCAATTTAAGGAAAAAATTGTGAGTTCTAGTGATTGTTATATTAAACTCTATAATAATTTTAATATTTATTTCCATTTATTT
Source organism: Theobroma cacao (assembly GCF_000208745.1). Taxonomy (NCBI): domain Eukaryota; kingdom Viridiplantae; phylum Streptophyta; class Magnoliopsida; order Malvales; family Malvaceae; genus Theobroma; species Theobroma cacao. The sequence goes on from NC_030854.1 coordinate 26,794,752, forward strand.
TTCTTTTCCAAAAAGTTCAAAAAACAAACAATAAATCTTGTACTTAGAGGCAAAGCTATAGGGGCTTGTCAGAGACCACAATGCTAAAAGCTGGGAGAGAAAACGATATGGGAAGAATTTTTATCTGTGTATTGAATAAAAAAACTGTACAATGTATGTTATAGTTTTATATACAAGAATAAAGGAATGTTAAGCCTATAATAAGCTGCACTACTTGACAAAATTACAAGAATAATAAATGCCTAAAAATGAATAGCTATTTACAATTGTACCATAATTCTGTTGGTCCAGCAATCAGTGTCTGGAAATTCTTTAAAACAAATTCTTGCTGGCATCATCCTATTTAATTCTATAATACTCCCCCCACAAAAGGAGCTACCACAGCTTGTTTCTTTGCTTTCTAGCTCATCAAGGATTTTCCAAGGAATATACTGACTCTTATAATAGACCTTCTTGTGTCTAGACAGGTCTCCCTATCACTATATGCATAAGCTGTTAAGATGAGTTCTAAATGTGAAGACATCAAAATGCCATTCCCTAAAGTTCCTTTTAGGTATTTAAGTACTCTAAGTGCTGCATAAAAATGAGATTTTCCAAGCTTGTCCATATACTGTGATAATACTTGAATAGCATATGTAATGTCTAGTCGAGCAAAGGTTAGATAAATTAATTTACCTATCAATTGTCTATAAGTTATAGCATTTACTAGTTTATCTTTCTCATTAGCCTTAGATACTTTTGGTTATAGTCCATAGGTGCAAATACAAGCTTAGCACCTAGTAAACCAAGTTCCTTCAATAAACCCAGAGTATACTTTTGCTGGTAGACTGTAATCCTAGTATCTGACCTTGCTACTTCTAGACTAAGAAAATATTTCACACATCTTAAATCCTTCAACTTAAACTTGGAACTAAGATATTGCATAACATCATTTGTAGCCTTCACAGAAGAACTCCCTATCATTATGTCATCAACATAGACAAGTAATCGCACAAAATCATTATTTTTAGTTGTGTAAGTAAATAAGGAATAATCTGATTTTGATTGTGCGAAACCATAAAGTAGTAATGCCTCAGTGAACTTACAATTCCACTGCCATGATGCTTGTTTGAGCTCGTAGAGTGATTTGTCTAGTTTGCTACCAAACTTCACACCACTAGGATACTCCCCATTGATGAGATAACCTTAAGGCAGGTCCAAGTAAATAATCTCATCAAGGTCTACATTTAAGAAAGCATTATTGAGGTCTAGACGTTATAGATGCCAATTTTTCAATGATGTTATTTCTAAAAACGTTCTGACAGTAGGTTGTTTAGCCATTGGACTAAACGTCTCTTGATGGTCAAAGCTTTCTCGTTGATTGTAACCTTTAGCCGCGAACCTAACATTGTATCTTTCCACATTGCCATCAGCATTCATCTTCACTTTATATACCCATTTACTACCAATAAAATGTGAATCAGAAGGCAATGGTACCACACTCCAAGTGCCATTGTCTTCCAAGGCATCAATTTTACTTTCACGGCATTCTTCTAATGATAAACTGAATCGCTTGATGATAAGTTTTTAGCTCATCAACATCGGACAAAGAAACAATAAAAGTTTTATGAGAATCAAATAATAGATTGAAAGATAGAAAATCTTGAATAGGATATTTAATGACACTGTGTGATGATGCAGATGGTAAATCACAATGATATGCCTCTAAGTATTTTAAAGGTCTTCTTATTCTATCTCTTCTCCTCGATGGAGAGTTTTCATGATCACTAATAAAGACAACAAAATGATCATCATAGGAATTAGATATTTAAAGAGGATGAAACAGTATTTGTATTGGAAATAGATTCTGAATTTAATGGACTTGAATTATTTATGTCATGATAAAATCTATCAATGACAGAAAATTACCAACAAGATTATAATCATGAACAAAAATATTAAAGTCTGAATAATTATCAATATTGATATTGAGATTATTGGTGATAAAATTATACTCACAAGATGTTTGAGGAACTGTTTCTTTATTGATAGTTTATGTTGGCTTTTGGAAGGGAAAAATGCTCTCATGAAAGATGACATCCCTACATATAAAGATTTTATGAGTGCTCAAATCATAAAACTTGTATCCCTTCACTTCTGTTGGATATCCTAGAAATACCTCCAGGGTTTAACTTTTTTCTATTATGTAACAAAGTGATTGCAAAAAAAAAGGAACCAAATACCTTGAAATGTGAATAAGAAAGTGGTTTTTTGAATTATTTCTCATATGGAGTTTTATTTTTCAAGATTGGTGTAGGTATTCGATTGATAATGCGGGCTGCTCAAAGTATTGAATCACCCCAAAATTTTAAAGGCAGACAGGACTGAAAAATCAAAGCTCTAACAACTATCAGCAGATGTTGGTGTTTTCTTTCAACCACACCATTCTGCTGTGGTCTATCAACGGTTTTCTTTCAACCACACCATTCTGCTATGGTCTATCTACACATAATCGTTGATGCACAATTCTGTTAGAAGAATAAATCAACAAGTTTAAATTCCTGACCATTATCAAATCTTAATTACTTAATTGATTTACGAAATTGGTTGAATATCTTATTGTAAAGGGATTGTATCAAACCTGTTGTGTCAGATTTAGCATGCATAAAAAAAGTCCATTTGAAATTATTGTAATCATCTACAATTGTAAGAAAATATCGATGACCATTAATTGTTGGTGTAAAATATGGACCCTAAATATTTACATGCACTAAATAAGATGCAAATTTTGAACTTTGAACATGAACAAGAAAAGGTAAACATTTTGCTTTGCTAGTGGACAAATTTCACAAGGTAAATCATCAGCTCAATGAACTTTAAAACAAACTTTTCCTATTGGATTTATCCTATTTGAAAAGACATGCCCTAATCTATAATGCCAAAGGTCAAAATAGCTAGGAGCTCTTGTACAAGTAGAAACTGTTTCACAAAAATCCTTGGAAATTGAACCAGTAATTGTTGGTTCACAATTGTTCACAAAGCTAACAAAACCAGTAAAAATGGAATTGGCAAACTTTTCAATACTAAATTTATCAAAGTATTGTGCATCACAGTTGTCTTGCAAGAGGTATAGACCTACTATAACTTTAACAAGCCCAATCACTGTCCATGACTTGCTGTGCTGAATTACATAGTATGTATCAATAAAAAAAAATAAAAATTCTTTGTATTTGTTATCTTACTAATAGAAATAAAATTGAAGCTGAATGAGGGTACACACAAAACATTGTGCAAGATAAACCTTGAGTTTATTTTGATTATCCCTATATGTGATACAGGCACTTTGACTTTGTTTGGTAAATGAACATACATTTGATAAATAGGCTTTGAAGAAATAAAAGACTTACTGAAACACGTTATATGATCACTTGCACCTATGTTAATTATCCAAGTATCATTCTTACCATGAAATTGAAATCATTATGAAACTTAATTGAATTTAATGAACAAGATGGATGAGAAATATACCAACCAACACTAAATTAACAAGACAGGATCTGTTTTGCTGATTTGGTGAGGCTTGTCCACCATCAATTGAGTTTGTAGCAGGTTCATTGATTAGTGCTAGAATTTTGTTGAACTGATTCTTAATGAAAGAAATAGGCAAAGTGGAGTTGATAGGCATTTCTTATGATTCATCATCTTGAGGGTTACACATCACATTATTAACCATTGCCTTTCATCTCTTTGGATCAAATTTACGTTTAGTGAATTTGAAATCATTGGGGAATCTTATTAGTCTATAACACTTCTCCTTTGTATGACATTTTTATTGTAGTGTGCACATGCAACATAAGGCCTTTGCTTCTTTTTTGTACCTTGTGTAACAACCATGGCAGATAACTCAAGGTTGGGCAGTGATTGAAAGGTTAGTTCCTCTATGATTACTCCCTTATCATTAGATAGTAAGCCTCCTTCAAGTTTGGAAATGGTTTCAGCATCACTATTTTAGACCTTAAGCAAGAGTAGGTTTCATTTAACCCATTTAAAAACCTAAATACAGTGTCATTTTAAATCCAGTCCTTGTAAGATTGAAACATTTCGGGTTATAGGTTCCACAAAGGCAATGAGGTAATGGCCCATAATCACGTAACTCTTCCCATAAACTATTTAGCTCAGTAAAATAAACATCTATAGATCTTGTACCTTGAGTGACATTGTTGAGGCAATACTGAAGTTTACGATGCGAGCATCATTAGGTTGGTTGAACCTCTCTTTTATTGTTTCCAAATTTGGTAAGCAGAGCTCATGTAGAACACAATTGACGTTATGGGCTATGTAAGTGATTCCAAAAGCCACGCCACAATAAGGTCATTGCAGTAGGACCAAGCAATGTGAAGCTCATCAGATGAACTTGGTTCTGGCAAAGTTCCATCAATGAAGCCCTTCTTATTCCAGATTAAGAGAGCTAATGTGAAGGATTTGCTCCAAAAGACATAGTTGTTGGAGCTCAGCTTAGGGTTTATCACCACTGACCCATGGTGATCTAAATGGTGCCAAAAATAAGGTGATTGAGCATTTTTTGTTGGGGATACTAATGATTTTGAGGTAGTTGAGTTTGTGATTATAGTACTAGTTAAGTCTACCATTTTCTTGAATTAGTGAACCAATATAGGATTTTAGTCTATATTGAAAGGATTTGAGGGATGAATTGATTGCGCTGAAAGAGTTAAGCCCAGATCTAAAAAATTTTGCGTGATGATTCAAAAACCAGTGAAATGTTTAGGAGAGATCTGAAAAGAAAAAAACAATTGAAATCTGAAAAATAGAAAAAAAAATTGGGAAATAAGTGATAAAAGGATTAAACAAACAAATGGATCCAAGCAAGGAATTCAACGAAGAATCCCAACTTGCTTTGATACCATGTCAAAAGTTAGGAGAGAAAATGATATGGGAAGAATTTTCATATCTGTGTTGAATAAAAAAAAACTGTACAGTGTATCTTTTATTTTTATAAACAAGAATAAAAGAATATCAATCCTATAATAAGTTACACTACTTAACAAAATTACAAGAATAATAAATTGATGCCGGGCCATTGTAAAGACATCTAGACGTTGTGAAAGACACTAATCGTGGCGAGATTGAAAACCTCATTAAGGTGAATTACCAATCTTGACAAGGTTGAAAACTCCACTAAGGTGAAAAATAGCTAAAATCTCACTTTGGTTGGTTAGGCCAAAGATACTAGAAACCTCTTACTCTTTAAAAAGAGCCTAGAGGAATAAGCACTCTTACTTAAAAAAATATTATTTATTAACTCTCAACTGTAATATCTCATAACTAAGCTTAAGGGTCCTATTTATAGTATTATAGGCCCACATCTTAATAAAATTTTACTTTTAGTTGCCTAATACAATTAGAATAATTAAAAAAAGATTTAAATAAAATAAGTGTTCTATTCCTAAATAGAACATGACTATCCTAATCAAATACTAATTCTTAAAAGTATTAAAATTCTAATAAAAATAAGAAAAGAACCCTAATCTAAATAGAATAAAGAAAATAAATCCTATATCAACTACAATTAGAAAAACTAAATAGAATCGTAGATGCTCTTGTATCATAAATGCCCAAGAATGCATAGCTATTTACAAATGTACCATTATTCTGTTGGTTCAACAATTAGTGTTTAGAATTTTCTTTAAAACAAATTTTTGTCGGCATTATCCTATTTAATTCTCGAATGCCTTTGCTTTTGAAGGTCTTATATACGCTATAGCTTCTCAACATAACAAAGGGAAACTCTTGCTTTGACCCTACAAAAATTTTAACTACCCCCTTTTAGAGGTGCTTATGGACCAAGTCAAGCTTGATTGACACCTCTAAAATTTAGATTCAAGTTTAGACCTAGCTTGATTAATTAAATTTTATTTATTATTAAAATATTAAAAATTATTTTTTATATAAATATTTTTAATATTTGTAAATATATTTTCAAATTAAATTAAATAATAAATAAATAAAATTATTCATATAATAAATATCTCAAGTCTGGCCTAGTCGAACTTAAGCCTAAAAGATCTTGTCCATGCCACAACTTAAGTCAGGCTAGGCTTGGGTGGAGAGATTTATCGCCTTTCTTATAAAATTTGAAATCAATATTATAAATGAAATAGAGGGAGTTGAGTTGGAGATAATCACCCAAAAGAACACCTTCCAGATTTGCTATGAATGCCAAGAACACATTTACAACAATAATGCAAATCTTTTTTGCCTCTTTTCTATCAATATGGTTTACTTAGGGAAGAGTTTCATATTTCTTTTTGAATTACTCAGGAAAAGGGAAACCTATTTGAGATCTCCCCAAAAGATGAGCCATGTCAACATTGTGCCATGTCAGCATTATGCCACATCATCTGTATTAGTGTTATGTCAACTTGGTCAAAATGTCATATCAGCATACTTAACGATCAAATTTAACGGTGTTAAAGTTAAAGACTGAAATTAATAAATTGATAAAGTATAAGGAACCAGTTCATACAAATTATTGTATCAGGACTAAATGTATACTTTTTGTATAATACAAAGACTAATTGCATAAATTAACCAAAAAAACACTAATTGTTTTAAACTGATTACCATCTTCTTAATTGAAGTCATCCTTGCCAATAAAAAAAACCTTCACTTTCTTCAACATTCCCTAAACCCAACTACCTTATAGTTAGAATGTTCTCTCCTTGTTTGTAAATTCCTGTTCCTCTTTTAAAAATCATTCTTTAGGTAGTCTTGAATTTTCAAAAACTGTAAAAAATGTGGGGAGAGAATTTATTATTGTTAGTAAATAAAATTCAATACCATCAAATTTCCCTTGGAGATTTTAAGGAAGAGAAAAGTATTAGATTTCCCTTATAGATTCTAGGAAAGAGAATAGAAGGATTTGACTTTCGTTTACAGATTCTAGAGAAGAGAATAGCATCATATTTCCTTTACAACTTTTAGGAGAGAGAAAAGAAGGATTTTTCTTTTATTATGGAACAATATGTTGGCTCCATTAGTTTTTGATGATAGTAAAACATTCTCATTCATTTGTATCTACTAATTCTACTTAAGTGTGCAGGACAAGAATTGTATGTCAATGATAATTAAATAATTCCATGGGATATATCAAAAAGGTATATGAATAAGAAGCCACAACTAATCAACAAAACAGAAGCTCCATAGTTGAATAATGAAGGGTTAGTCAGCTAAAATTCGAATCAAAAGTTGGCGGGCTTAAGAGTATTGAGAAATAGAAAAGACTTAGTTGACCAAGAAATGGGTTAGTCAACTAAGAGCCTACTGCCAAAAATCTGGACTTCAAGATAGAACCAACTTAATCGACTAAGAAGGAAGTTAGTCGACTAAGTGCTCACTACCAGAAATTGGGATCAGAAAACAAAAACAACTTAGTCGACTAAAAGCACAGTTAGTCGACTAAGAGCATTCTGCCAAAAACTTTGAATTGGCACTAGAAGACAGATTAATGGCTAGAACTGCAATAAAACTGTTTTCAACGGTCAAAAAACTGCCTAACATCTATCAGAGCTGATTTTCCAAGTATTTAAGAAGCTTCCAATGGCTAGAAATGTAATTAAGGCTTCCAAGAACAAAAAAAGCTCAAAAACCAAAAAATACTCTCTTCTTATTTACTGCACTCAACTCCTATCTTTTGTAATTGTGATCTGCACTTCACTTTGTACCACTTAGATCAACCTTGTGATCATAGGTACACTCTTATCACTTCTCTTCTTGTATTCTTAGAGTAAACAGATCACTCTAAGGGATTGATTCAAGCTAGGATTGCTTGATTGAGCATAGGTTCTAACTTAGCCTTGAAAAGCTAAGTGTTGGGTTTTACTTGATCCCGGTAAAAAATATTATGAAAGGTTTTGGCTAAGCCTAGTAAAAGCCATTTTAAAGATTTGGTGAAAGCTTGTGAATTTCACCTTTTTATAGTAGATTGATTTGGAAAATCCTTGGCTGAATAATCAAGATAATTGATGTAGGTTTTGGACCGAACCACTTTAAATTCTGGTTTATTGTCTACTCTGATTTTATTTTTATTTTTATTCCTTTTTAAATCATTTTCGCATCTTGCATAGAACAAGTCTTTATTGATCTTAAAACTTTTCTTCAACTTAGAGCCAATTTGAGTAAGAGCCAAAAAGTGTTATTCACCCCTTCTAGCACATTCATTTGGGACCAACACAATATTGTTATGTGTCCTACCTTTACTATTCCTTTTCTCAAAATCATTTCTAGGTATTTTCGAATTTCTCTACACCAACTTTCAATCAAGCAACAAGGGCTTCAATCAAATAGAAAAAGTTGGATTAGATTTTTTTCTAGGAAGGATGACTTCAATTACGAAGATGATAATCAGTTAAGAAACTATGGTAATCAATTTGAAACAATTAGTTTTTTTTTTAATTTTTTGTTTCAAATTCCTAGCCAATGATTTTTGAACATTTGGAAAGGAAAAAACCCAATTTTGAGTTAATAATTTTTTATGTCACGTCATCTACCACGTGACATTGACATCATCAAGATGACACGTTAACGCATCAAAAATTGCTAACTGTACCATTGACTAACGAAAATTAGTTACAATTAATGAGAGATGATTCTTTGATCCAAAATAAAAATTCAGAGGCTTATTTGAACACAAAATAAAGACATGGAGCAAATTGACTTTATTGATATAGTACTGACACTTATGTATGTATTTAGCTTATATATAAATTAGAAAATATCCTCAATAAAATAGTTAAATCTTCCAGTGAAATATTCAATCTATAACTAATTAATACTCTTCTTTAAATATAGGGATAAGAAATCTATCATGAACCTATCGACCTGTCACGCAACACATGTACGAAGTAACATTAACAAGTACAAGCTTAACCAAGAAGAAAGATCTCTATTATATTCAAAATTCTAAAATATCTAAAATTTAATTGATATAAAATTTATTTTATCGCTACTTTAACATATTTAGACATTCGGTTAGTTTAAAAAAACGATTCAAGATCAAAGTAAAACTAATACCTGGCGCATTCTCCACTTATCAGACAATAAGTAATTCTGGTATGCTGAGACAAAAAGAGAAAATGGTACTAATGAATTAAAGTCTAAATACTAGAAAACATTGTGTTTATAAATAAATAAATAAATATAGTCCTTATACTAAACTTTAAAAAAATTTAATGAGATATCTACATTAATTTGTGGAGACATGAATTTTAATTCCATATATACCCCAATACTTGACATGTTTTTTGACCAATCAAAAAATGAAGGGTGGTAGGAAAAATATTACGCCACTTGATAGGGCTACCATGCAACATACGCGTGGCTACTAGGAGTCAAAAACTACCTTCTGGATGGCACGGCCGTTTAGCAACGAGGACAACCTTAGTGATATGAGCAACTTATCTTTTTTGCTCAACCCTGTCAATACTGATACTTAGACATCTTTGAGATCAAATTCCTTTTCTGGTGCACAAGATTCATCTATGATGGCAAGTACAGAGCATACTTAAGGATTTGAACTCATGAGAGATCTATACTTACATATCCTTGATAATTACTAGGAAAGAAGAAAGAGGCTTAGAAAGTTTGTTGAAGAAACATTGGATTTTTATTACTCAAAGGTGTTTTGCCTTTTCATTTCAAGAGTTCTCCTTCATTAAAAGAGTTTCCTTACCATGTTCATCCTAAAATACAGTAAAAAGTGAACTTGGTCCAAAACAGGATCTCATCCAGAGTTTTAATTGTGAAGGTAACCTTATTTTCCACTTCACAGATTCATCCACTAGACACTGTCCATGCGACATCAACTGTAGTTACAAAAGATGCTAGAGAGATAGTCTTGAGGCAAACGATGAACCAAATCATGAGCCAACCAAGATGATGGTGCTTTTTTTAGTCCGAATGGCAAGACAGTCCACTGATAGTGGTAATTAAGTACATAGAAACCTGTTTTGGGCTTATCTTCAAGATAGATGCCCAATTGCTAGAACCCGGCTTTCAGATCGAACTTAGAAAACACTCTGGCATTAGCAAGACGTGAGAATAAAGAGTTTCTGTTTAGAAGTGGGGAACTTGTCATCTAGGAGAAAATGGTTGAAAGGCTGGTAGTTGATAACTAGTCTTAACATTCCCTTAATTTGCTCAGCTCTTTTACTGACATAAAAGTTTTACACGCCCATTGAGAATCTGAAAGCTCAATCAATCTCTATTATTCTAACACATTTCATCCTTGCTCAGCTAATTTTTGGTGTTTAAGATTTATTGATGAGTGGCTAGCCTTTGTGGGATTAATATCCTCGTTGAGCTTGAATGGTAACCTAACAAAAAATTCTGGATTCTTCCACAGGGGATTGTTGCATTTAAGCATGAATTATGAATGAGAATTGGCACATGCCTTTTCTCTAAGTAGATCAATTGTAAGCCGCCCCTGGTCAGACAGTTGCTGGATAGGATAGAGATACGGAATTTGTACACATGGTTTGAAAGAATATTTGTACCTTATTCCTTCAGGGAGAATCCTCAAATGTTGGCATTCATGATAAATGTCAAATCCAATCACTATGTTTTTCCAATTCGTTCAGACCCTAGTACTTGGGTGGTGATAGAACACTAGGGGAATAACTGGATAGTGATAGGCTCGTTTATCAAGTGTGTAGTGAAAATATGATCTGAAGCAATTTTGAAATGCCTTTCATAAGGTATCTAGCATTCAAATGGAAGGATATTTGGGTTCATGACTGTTTCAACACCGCCTACATCAAAGAAGGTAATGACTGTTATCGGTTGGCTATATTTGGAAGGATAGATTGAGACTGGTACTGAGGTTATTAGTGGTGCAGGGATTTTTTGTGCTTTAAGTTAGGAAGGAATATTTGGTCAGGGTTGGATTATGAACATGTCTTCAAGGTTAGAGACAAAGTCTGAGGTTATAGTTTGGATGGCAAACAAAGTTCTGTCTGTAGGTTCATCTTCGAGAGGAAAAATGGATTCCAGATTATCATCCTTAAGATTTTCCTTTGTTTTTCATTCAATCTCCTAGAACATTTTTGCTCCTTTCCTTTTATTGATAGGACATTGTTCTGCACAATGTCCTTGCTGGTTGTAGATATAACACTTGGTTGACTTAGTCCTCTTGCTTAGCCTCCTCTTCTTCAGATATTTCCACTTTGTTCTGTATCTGTGATGAGGAGCAACTTGTTTGAAAAATCTGAATTTCCTTAAATGCTTCTTTCTTTTTGATTTGTAGTCACAATCTTGGGTTTTGTGACATTTTATCAACTAATCAGTTTTTTCACAAGCATTATCTAGGTCTCTGTTCCCTTTAAGGTAATCTTTTACCACTTTGCGCTTATTGCAGATATCCTCAAGGGCAATGTGGACTTCTTATTGGATTTCTCCAAGGGTTAAAAACAAAATGTCTTTTCTTTGTTGTTGAAGAGACCTTGTAATTACTGTCTGGATTGGCTTTGGGATTAAGGAGACAAAAACTTGTTTTAAACTTGGAGAGGCACCAAGGGTATAGAAGAGTTTCATCATCTTCTGGAAATATTTATCCAGATCTTCTTTCTTATGGGAGCAACATTATTTTTGGAAAAATTCCTTCCTATGGAGAGTCTTGACATCTTCAATGTCTCCTATAAAATATCTACGAAGGATTTGGATTATTTGGCTGAAATCTTACATGACCAGAAACTGCATTTAGCCAGTTTGATTGAAGGTATTCCACCAGTATCTTAGGACTCCAGTAAACCTTGACACGAATTCCATCAAGATAGTATAGTGATTATCTTCAGTTAGCCTCCTGGTTTCTAACCATGCATAGAATTCTTAGAATTGTTCTGCCCACTTTGTTGGTGGGATATCGTCAATGGTGAATGTCAACTTTGAGATTGTTGGAGTTGCTTGTCTTAGAGCATTATTGGGTTCCGTGTCATCTTCATCCATCTCCTCGACCTTTACTTTTGAGCTTGCCATGAATTGGGATCTTTCTGGTTCTGGCAAAGGGTCTTCAAGATAAGGATGAGATTCTCCATCACTACTGGTCATAGCTTCTAAAGTTTTAAAAGACGTTGAGTAGGATGATGGAGATGTTGGCTCGTCTTGGATTGCTTGAGCAGAAAAGATCTTGGGAATTGTATTTTCTTTGTATTCTTTGAGGAAAAAAACCAAAGAATTTTCTTGCTTGATCATCAATGTTTTGGGTTCAACGCCTCTGATGTTTATTTCAAATCTTGGTTTTGATTGTGGAACTTCTATTTCTTCTTGAGACTGTACAGGTTTTTTCCTTTGGGCTTTTGCAGACAATGTTTCAAGCTTTTATGTTTCAGAGGATTCTTCGACTTCTTTTCATTTCCTCTGTTTTTCTTCTTCTTTTTAGGCTTTGAGTTTTCCGTAAAGATTAAAAAGAGTCAATTCTTTGGATAGAGGTGGCAGTTTTTCTGGTATTTTTGGAGTGCAAGTTGATAGTAGGAATGGATCATTCCTGTTTGGAGATTGGATTTTCTTGGTTTCTTGAAGGAGCTTTATCTGAGCTTTAAGCTTCTAAATTTCTGCTTTCTTTTGTTCCATATATAGTTGGAATGGAACACCTAGTTCTGGTATTTCCTTGGAGAGTTGTCTAAGCCTATTTTGGAGAAGTTTGATCATATAGTTGGTGGTCTTGGCATTTTCATCCACTTTATTTTCCACCTTCTGGATTTTGTCCTAGATGCTGCTGAGCTCTTGGTCAATTCCTTTCAGCAAAGAATTTTGGACGAGAGAATTTATTGTTTGCTAGTTTAGTGTAGCTTCTGCTGCACTGATTTTGACTAGTCTTCCCATAGCATCAGCTTGGAGAGGGGTCAGAATTTTAGGTGCATGTTTGAATTCCTTTTCTGTAAATTCTTCTAGTGGAGGAAAATCATGGTCATAAGAAGGACTTATTGGTTGAAACAGGCAAACCTAGTGTACTAGTGGAGGTTGCTGAGATTGGTGATAAGTTTGAAAGCAACTTCGTTTTTGTACCCACATTTGGATCTTTTTGTAACATGGTAAAACAGGTTTTAGAGATTTTGGAGATGGTGGTTCATGGTGCAAAAGGTTCTCTTTGTGCCCACTCTAGAGGAGAATATTTAACTAAATACTGGTATTTTCCTCCATGTTCTCCCAAAGGTCCTATTGAAGGATTTTTGTCTTGATATCTCCTGTACATAACTTTGTCAGAGGAACAACTTTGCTCTTTCTTTTTTGATTTCTTGGCAAGGCCATGATCTAACTCATAGTCTGCCTCAAGACTGTCTTTTGGCATCCTTTGCAGTTATAGTTGATGTCCCGTGGACAGTGTCCAGTGGACGAATATGTGAAATGGAAAATAAGGTTACCCTCCAAATCAAAACTTTGGATGAGGGCTTGTTTTGGACTAGTTTCACTTTATACTATTTTAAGCATGAACATGGTAAGGAAAATGGGTGGTGCATAGGGGTAAAGCCACTTTATGGGATGGGCGCCCCCACTCCCCCCTCAAAATTTTAAGAATTTTTTACATATTATATAAAATTTTTTAATTTTTTTATAAATTTTCTTAATGGCCCCGTAAAATAATTTTTTATTTGATAATTAATACAAATGAAGAACAACAAAATAATTTCATATGTTTAACTCAATTTTAAAGATTTTTTTATTTTTCCTTTTAATTTATATTATTATTATTTTTATTTATTTATTTATTTATTTATATTTTAATCTCTATAGATTTTCTTTTACAAATTTCTATGAACTATCAATCATATTCTTTTTCTTTCTTTTTATTANTTAATCATATTTTTTCTTTCTTTTTTATTATACCATATGTGGATTATATCTTCTACTTGTCATATTTTTTTTGTTATGTGGATTTTATTTTTTATGATTTTAATCGTTAAAAATAAATAAATTATTATATAATTTTCAAATATAAGTTGCAATGTTGCACAGTTGCTTAGAATTTCATCAATATATTATTTTTTATTTAAAATAACCAATGCATTCTGGCATGTATGATGCAAACTTTAAGTAACAAGGATATACATACATATTGATCAAAAAAAAATAATTGTATTTTTTTCAATACAATTTTATTGATTATATATTTTTAATGGCTCTCAAAATTATTTTTTATTTAATAATTAGTTTTAATCGTTAAGCTGTTTGATAAAATTAAAGTCATTATGGCTAGCATATTGCTAGTTAAGCTTAGCAAATAAATTCTAAACTAATATGTTAAGCTTATCAATTTTTTTAAAAATATAAAAGTAAGTCTACTAATCCAAGTTATTAAGTTTTAATATAAATTGAAACCTATCATAACATATTATATCTTAACAATCCAACCTAATAGCTTATCAGAATATATTATATTTCAATAGTTCAACCCAATAACTTGATATGTTAATTAACAATTCAAGAGATAAATAAAAAATAAGAGGAGAGTTAGAACACACAAAGCAAAGAGGTAATTTATTTGAGTTTGAAAAACTGTTTTCTCTTTCACTGTTGCCCGCAAAGAATGAAAGAGACTCTGTTTATAGTTTCATTCAATCATATTTATAAATGACATCATTATTATTGTTAATGTATATTTTTTTTTGTATATCTAATTTTTTTTAATTTTATTTATGTCTTTGGATGAGTGATAATTGAATTATATATAAAATTCTCTTTAATTGTTTAGTGTCTCTCTCTATTTGGTCTCCTTTTAAAAATACTCTAGCTCCGCCCTTGATGGTGCAAAAGGCTCTTTTAAATGAGAATGGTCAAATTTGATTTCTACTATCCCATCCGACTTTCTAGTGAAATGAGTTTCTGTGGATTGGATGGAGTTTGCTGTTTCATGGAGCTTCTCATCATTAGTCACCCACTTTTTTGGCAAAAGTTTGGCGAGGTCCTACTTAGGAATTCTTTTGGGGACAAAAGTATAGGTAGGGACCTAAGTGGTATTTATGGAGAGGACCAAAGCATCATCAGAGTTGATTTAGAGTCTGGAAAGATTGAATGTATGGTCTTTGAATCTTATAAATCATCTGGTAATGGAGTGTGGCAATTATGGCTGAGGGAACTTGTTGAGCACTTACTATTTGGATATGAACTTTCAATGCTGAGAGTAGGTTTGGTCATAAAGAGCCATAGTGTAGTTTGGGAATAGAGTCACAATGACTGTTCCGTGTTGAGAGTATTTGATCATCCACGGATTTTGATTAACATATAATTGATGTGTCATCAAATTTTTAAGACGGAATTAAGAATTGGGATGCGTCGATATATGAAATAAAAATATCACACTCAATAATTTTTTAATACTTATATTATATTAGACATTTTCTTAAAATATAAAAACTAAACATGATATTATACAAATTAAAAAACAAAGATAAATAAAAGGCTCACCAGACTCAACAGTTTTAATTTCCCTCATGGCTGCTTCAGTTGACATCAACGGTTTAATAAAGATCTGGGAAAAGCTGAATGGTATTGCACCAATCAGAAAAAAAAAAAAAATTACAGGACAACAACGAAATTCACAAACTTTACATGAACATTAATTTGATGGAAATAACACCAAAGAAAGCTGAGAAAACAACACTTACCGTTCCAAAGCTTCTTCAAAACAGTCATTGTTAATGTTAAAATGATAGTCGGTCCGGTTGGGATACAGAATGCCTTCTGTGTAGCCTCCATGCTAAATATCAGTAAAGTAAACCAAGCATATATAATTAAGGAAAAAATGCAATATTTTTGGGAAAATATAAGGAAAAATATATGATTTTACTTTTAATTATATAAACTAATTAAATTTGAACTGATATTATGCCTTACTTATTTATTTATTTTTCATCTTTATTCAATTATAATTTTACATTTTATTTGTTATCTTTATTGCGTGATAAATATTTAAACAGCAAAAAAAAATTAACCAAACAGTGATTGTTTATTTTGTTTTCTTTTTTAAGATAATCAACAAAAATAGACTCGTGTGCATAAAAGATCTACCACGGTTAGAAACTCAAAAACATTATAATTTGAGTAACTAAACTCATATATAATGACATATAGAAGAGTACATTTGAGATGAACAGTACCTCGACTATGTACTGACAGTAACTATCCTCCCCTGGATATTTTTCACTAGCATAAGCCAGCAGTAGCACGCGCACTACAAAAAATGAAACAAAAAAAAAATCATATGGAATAAGAAAAAGAATTGTTGAGTTGCTCAAATGAAATCATACGAGTCCCTCTTCTACCCAAAGAAATGCTCAAGATCAAATAAAGTTGGACCCTGAAATTATAGCCAAAATCTTAATAAGACATCAAATTTCCAGTCAGAAAACGCATTAGATATTTTACCAAACCCAGTCGATCCTTGAGCGTCTAGCAGGTAAGGTTTATAGCATAGAAATGACTACTTCTCCTTAAGTACATTTGACTTTCCATCAGAAGAAAAATATATGTACGTACTGAGAAGATGAGCAAGGCCCTCGCAGCCATCAGGATCAGATAAGTGGCCAATGCTGACACACATACATGCAGCAGACTGCAACATCAAAGCCAGAAATTTTTGGATTTATTAATTAAATTAAATTGGAACAAAGAAAAAGAACAAGATAGAAATTAATTTTTGGGAATTGCACTTGCCTTGTCGGTGTCCGGATCGCTGATGAGGAGAACTTGAAGGGAGTTTCCGAGGACGATCCTCCTGTACTCTCTCTTGTCTGTTCGAGGCTTTACTATTTCTTCGTCGATTTCCGTTACATTAGCCATTTTCAAGTTCGGTCGAGAGGGGAAAGATCAATTTGCTTGTTTTTTTATCTTTTGCGGCTTGAAATTTATTTAAGGAGAAAGAGTAGATTTTCAATATATTGAGAAGGGTAATTTTATCTTTATCATACAACAAAGACTATCACTGTTCACCACTATTAGAGGGTGATATGACATTTCCTAAAGCTCTATTAAAATATCTTACAACACTTATTAGAAATTATTTTATGTTGGATACACTAACATAATATTTCCCATACTTTCATTATTGTAGGCAAACGAATTTGACCTGTAATACTAATTCTTGCTGCAACTTTTCTTTCCGCTTTACCTAAAGGGGCAAGGGGGGAGCTAGTATTTTTATTGAGAGGGTCAAAGATTAAGAAGAATAAAAATTAAAAATTTTTAAAATTAATATATTATATTTAATCATTAATAATTAAAAATTTTATAATAGATAATACTTTTATATAACATGTAAAAAAAAAATTATAATAGTACTTTAGAAAAGTTTTGTTTGACAATGGTAATATCTTTTTTAATATAAATAACTAAATTATTTGTAAGAAACTTATTATCCATTTTATTTCGAAATCTTGTCTTGCTCAATATAAACGACTAAAAAATTAATGTAGTCAACATCTAATATTCTTATTTTACTATATTTATATTTATAATACTAAATATTAAACTATAATGCATAAAATATAAATAGTTAAATACGATATACAGAATTAATAATTTCTTCTTATACTCAAGATAATTTCCTTTCAACTAAATATAAAACGTAAACCACATTAAAAACATATACTCAAGATAATTTTTTCTTATATAATTAGGATTAATAAAAAATAATATATTAATGAAATTTTAAACAACAACCAAAAATACAACATTAGAATTTATATTTGAGAATTACATATACATAATTTTTAATTTTTAAATATTAAAATCATTAAAAATAAAATCTACATAACCAAAAAAAAATCATGATAATTAGGAGATATAACCTACATAACAAAAAAAAGAGTATAGTTGATGATTCGTGAAAATTTAAAAAAAAAATCTATAAAACTTAAAATATATGAGCAAATAGAATATAATTGAAAAATATAAATAATAATAATATAAATAAAAAAATTAAATAAAAACTTTATCTCTTTATAATTTTACAATATAAGGGACAAAAAAGAAAAGAGAGAAAGATGGGTGGAGAAACTTAAAAAATTAAAAAAAATTTAAGAATTTGAATAAAATTAAATGAAACTTGTAAGGTCATTTTATTATTTTTTAATTATATTAATTATTTAATAAAAATTATTAAAACTATATAATATATAAAAAATTTCAAAAATTTTGCGGGAGCCATGGCCCCTCATTACAAAGGGACGCTCCGCCCCCTGAGGGGCACCACCATTTTCTCTTCCGCATAAAGGCAAAGTTTCTTTCTTTAATATCGTTATCTTGGATCCCAGCAATATTCCAGATGTATATCCTGCATGGTCGTGTCTTCTCTTTCTCAATAAAATGTCTGATTATTATGTTGTTTTATCCCTTTTCACTTTTCAACATTTTTTTTAAATTAACATATGACTTAGCCTTTTATCCTTAATTCTGGATTATTTTTTTCTAATTTATTCATGCATGATTGCTATGTTTTGCATTATTGATGCACTTTTTCTAATTTGCTTAGCTTTATCCCGTTATCCTTCGCTTTTGGTTTTTGTCCTTTTGAGGCCAAAGCATTGAGATAAGTTGTCCCTACTCACTAATCGCTCCACGGAGGCATCACTTGTGCCTCCATAACTCCAAAAATTAGTCCGATTCACTACAAAATATATAACTATTTACGATGAAACTTTTTATAAAAAAAAACTTAATTTTTATAAAAAATTAACTACTGATAGAATTGTTGATGGTTAAATTTTGTCGAAAATACATTAATAGGTAAACTATTCTACCGAAAAAAGTAATGAAACTCAAATTGGTTGAAAATTTTTTGTAATATTTCATCATTAAAAAGGTAAAATGACGGTTCATTTATTGACTTACTTTTGTCACCGTTCTGGTAGAGTATTTCGTCAATGATTTGAGATATTCCGTTAGTAATCCATCGACAATTCCATTAGATGTTGGTTAGAAAATCAATCGAAAAAATTTTTGGTTATTCAGTCGGTATTTTATAGGTGATAAAAGGATATTTTGATAATTCTACAAAATATATATGTATGCAAACTTATGTATTATACGATTATCAGATATTTGGAGAATATTATTATGGAATTTAAAATAATTAAAAATAAATATTATTATACAATTAAAAATATTAAAAAATACAAAATATATTAATTTATATTCAAAGTATACAATGTTTCAATGTTTTAAAAATAATGTAAATAGACATAAAAGAAGTCCAATGCCTCACAACGTGTTGTCGTCACCTCTTGCAGACTCTCCCTCGAATTGAAAGTGCTCGCTTGTTGTGGTGGAGGGACTGAATCCGCATCATCTGTTCCATCAAGGTCTAAACTGTCTTCGTCGTCGCACTGTTCTTCTTTATTTTCTATGGCATCTGGAGAACATTCTCATTACTCTTGTTCAATGTGTCGCGAATGTCAAGAATGTTCTCTTCTCGATGCTACACCTTTTATTGGAGAGGATCAGGATGAGCAACATTCACCACCGAACCTCCACATGCAAGCTCTGATGTCGGTACAAGCAAAGACCCACCAGGCATTCTAATCCTAAAATCATACACGTGATTACGAGCAGAGGCGGCTTAATAAGTTCAAAAATTTAAAATAAAATATTTAAATAAATTTTTTTTTATTAAAATTAAAAAAAATTATTAAAATTTTATTTTTCTATCCTTTTGAGATACAAAATTTTTAATTAAACTTTTATAATCAAGTTCTTATGATATTTCTTTTTCAATTGATAATATAGTCAATCCATTTAATCTTTCTTGAGACATTGTTAATCTTAAATAAGATTTTATTAATTTTAGTTTTGAAAAACTTCTTTCTCCTTAAGCAACACTTATTGAAATTGTTAACATTATTCTAAAAATAATATATGCATTTGAAAAAGAATCGAGTCTTCTTATATGATTAAGTATGTCAATTAGATTGTTTTCTTCCTGTATAATTTCTTTTAAAATTTTTAATTCTGAAAATAAATCTAAACTATCAATATCATAATAGTTATTATATTTTAAGGAACATTCAAGATTAAGGCAATATTATTTCAAACTATTATCATATAATGATTTCAACTTTTTACCTCTATATAGAAAACAAAAAAAATTGGTTTTATATATAGAAAAAAAATAACTGTTGAAAATAATTAAATGAGTTGATTGAAAATAAGAGAAATAAGTAAGAAAAAATTAATTGTTGGAGATGATTAAATACATATGACCGTTAGTTGATTGAAAATAAGAAAATAAGAAAATATAATTGAGAATTAATAGCATTTTAGAAATAAGGAAGTGATAGAAAATTAAAATTTATTAGGCACATAATTAGAAAAATGAGAGAACAAATAATATTATTAATTATTTTTACTTTTATATATTTTTATTATAATTAATTATATTATAATTATTATAAAATTATAAATCTTTCCTAAATTTGAGACCTCTCCAAATTGGGGGCCTAAAGCCCTTGCTTGGGTGGCTTCACCCAAGGGTCGGCTCTGATTGCGAGTCACATTCTATCATGTTTCCAATCAATTCTTTTTTATTGAGAAATTTCATCAAAAATTAATTGAAAAATATTAAAAAATGGCTGCAAATTATATCATCTATGGATAATCTGACATATTGCTTTGGACAAAAGATTTTCCATTGAATAAAATTATTTTTAAGTAATTATTGCTCTTTTTTATATGATTTTAGACTATATGATGATTAAGACTTTTCTTTGTGTGACGTGCTAAAATACTAATAATTTAGTTTTAGCCTTACATTAACAAAGATGAATTTGTCTTACCCAACTTTATCCTTATAATTTATAGGTGACAGTTTCTTTTGACAGGTAACTTGATGTTAATTTATGTCCTTAATATGAACTTTATATAGTGAATTATATTTGAATGATAAATGATGGATGCTCTTAAGAATGGAATGGACAGGTGGAATTAATTATGAAATGAAATAGGATAATCTCTCATTGTATAGTTTACTATCACATGTAAAATAAAAATAAAAAGATTGATGGTTTTACTTTAAGTTAGTTAAGAAAAAAAGTTGCAAATTTAGATTTAGTTAGATATTACTTTTGGGTTAAGAACTTAAGTCTGAATTGCTTCTTCCCCTTATTCCTTAAAGTTCCTTTAATATACAACCTAAAAAAGATGTTAGATGCCTTTCAGTGTATTTTCTTCTGAAAATTTAAAATTTGCGTTTTCCATCTTTTTGCCTATAGTATTTTTCTTTTTGAAGAAAAAACAAACACAGATTAGTCTGATAATATATATAAATATTTCTTGAAATTTTAAAATCTTTTTTCATTCTTTTAATGTCCTCAAATTGGGATTGAAAAATTATTTTAGAGTACGATAACAACCACTAGTACATACACTATGATATTGCTTTTGATTACTCAAAAGTAATTCCTATTATTTGGTTACTTTTATTTTCCTCTGGATCATATGAATGGATACCTTTTAGAAGAGGTTCAACGCTTTTCTGTCTTGTTACGGTTCAATGCGTTATACATATACTATACTCTATAGAGTGAATTGCATCATTATTTCATGATATTTTTGTAATGTTTAATTTTCATCTATGACTTAAAAAATCTATTTTTCCATCCACCATCTTTTAAGTTCGCTAGTAGAAAATAAAAAATTGAGTTTTTAATTAATATCATTGATGAAAATGAAACATTGGGTAAAAGATATGAAATAACGATGAAATTTTATTTACAGTATATAATAGAAATCATGATCGACAAAAGCAAAAAAGAAATATTTGATGGCAAATTGTTGATGAACAAACATATCAATTGACGCAGCGAGTTAGCATGAAAACAAAAACTAGCACTCGACAGAGATTTTAAAATTGATAATTAAGTTTCAAACGCAAAAACTTGCAATCGAAATTTGAAAAAAAAAATTAATATCCTTCAATAATTCAAAAACAGATAAATTAAGTTGTCTAAAAACTAAACCTAAAGTTATTATTTATAATAATCTAATCTTACAGGACTTAAATTTGAAGTGCAAGTAAAGTAAATTCAAATAAAGAAATATGTTACCCTAGACTTTTTTGGAGTACAAGAAAAGTAAATTCTTAAACACATTTTTACTTATCATCCAAGTAAAATAAAATAAAATAAAATAAAAATCTTAAATATTAAATACTAAATAAAAAATATAAAATATTAAAATTACTTATCCACGTCATCAATGCAAAACTATTTTCATTTTAGGATGAACAATTTGTCTTCAACTTTCCTTTTTTTTAGAAAAGGCTTATTTTATTCATCCAAAGAAAGGAGTCCTGCTGCAAAAAAAACAACCTGCTAGGAAAAACCAAAGGAAGGGAACAACCGAAGTTTACAAATACAGAACATTGAACTGAAACAGAATGTTGCAAAAGGTGGCAAAGAGCTGATATTGCAAAGTAGTGGCAAACTGGATGTAGGACAATGGACTTCCCCTTGAGATTATCATAGCCCATTGAACCAAGTACCAACTGATCTGTTTTTACGGGACAGTTGCAAAATAGCAGACCACACTTGATGAGAAAAAGGACAGGAGAAGAATTTATGATCTCTGCATTCTGAACTCTGGAGCCTAACCACTGAAAAAACAATTTGTATCAGAGATTGAACATTGTTTCAGGAGCTAATTCTCTGTAGAGAATAGGTAATCTGTCCAGAATTGCCATCCAAGCAATGAGAGTGTCTTGTAATATGGTATGGAAACCGGATAATTTTGTGCAAAGTCACCTTTGACAGTTTGTGCCTACTCTCCTCCCAAGAATTAACAAGCAATTGTAAAAGTGCTAAAAGCAATACTTGCCTAATTAGCTATCCAAAAAAAAAAAATCCAAAGTAACAATTTGAAATCTATTAGATTAATGAACGAAAGGAAATAAATCAATAAGAAGTAGGCACATCTACCTTATGTTCCGAAGGCAATATTTTTTTACTTTATTGTGAGAAATTTTCTCTTGGTTCTTCCATGTACGGAGGTAGTGCATTCGGTTGACACCAACGATACCAATAAATGTCTTTGCTGGTATGGCTGTTTGTTGCATCTTCGATTCCGTGGATTGTGATAGTACTTTTCTTCGTATCTTTCTCAACAAGTGGGAATGCCTTTAAAACCAATTAATTAGAAGGAGACAATGAGAAGAAGTGTGTTAATTCTAATGTTAGTAATCAATAAGAAAAATTAAATACGTAAAAATAATGAACTAGCCTTTCTATTATTAGAATGTATTTGAAGCTGTCATGTGTTTAATTATTTAATAAATAAAGGAAAAAAAAAACTAGCAATAGGGTAAAGAGTGTTGATGGATACCTCTGTTTTGGCGTGAACACAAAGATTTGAATCAACTGTAAAAGTTGAACCATCTTGGGACATTCTTCTATTGTTAAAGACCGTAAGGATTGGAATATAAAATGATAACCCTCAGGGGTGGGGCTCAAGACGCTTGGAAAATTCCCAAGGAATAGTACTTCTAACTGAGGGAGGACCATCTTTTTCTCCTCCCCGTCTTTGGTGCTTGCTTCATCTTCATGTCCAAATAGATGCTCCAATTCAAAGGCCTCTTGAAGTATGAGATATCTGAGTTTTGAAAGATAACCCACAAAACTAGCAGGAAATAGGCGTTTCAAGTTTTTGCACTTTCCAATTTGCAACCTGATCAGATTGGGGAAACGTACTTGGAGATGAACTTTGGATGATGAAATTTGATCCTCGGTAATGATTTGCTCCAGTGCTTCGCATTCCCAAATCTTCAGATATTTCAGGTGCAACAAATTCTGAGCAATCGTAGGTGAAAAAACATGTCTCAGGCTCCTGCAACCGATGGCCTTCAATTTAATAAGATTTCCAAGGGTTACATGTTGGAGAGGATCCTTCCATATAATGCACGATTCAGGTAGAGTCTCCAATCGCAGTACCCTTAAACTTGAATGAGTATGTCCACCTCGAGCCTGACATGTTCTCTCATGATTCCAAACAGTCAAATATTCCAAATTTGGTTACTTTTGTCCCAAGTCAGGGACAATGGTCGCACACTGCTGGTTCTTATTTCTGATATTAAAGAGAAAAAACTCGTGTGAATACATAATAAACCCAGTACCATTATATATGTATTCCTACCAAAATAAAAATCTTTAGGGTAATGTCTATGAATTTTGTTTTGAAACCTGTATAACAATTCTAATGTCTATGATCAAAATGTTCAAACTATTCTGATCTTCTTAGATAGCTTTGGCTATTATCATCATCAACAATAAAAAAAAAAAAAGAACTAGAAGAATGCCTATTGGATACCTTCGTTTGGGCATGTGTCGAAAATTCTGAATCAACAAGAAAACTTGTAGTGATCTTCGAACATTCTTTTACTTCCAAGTATTCCAGTGTTGGGAACACAAAATGATAACACTTCGGTATGAACCTCGTGAGGCTAGGTAGCCTTTTAAGGAATAACCGTTTCAGTTGAGGAAGTAACATCTCTTTCTCATCTTTGAGGTCTGTCTCATCTTCATGTCCAAATAGTTGCTCCAATTTAGAAGCTCCTTCTACTTTGAACTGTTCGAGTTTGAGAAGACAATGAGCAACACTAATAGGGAAGAGAGTTTTCAAGCTGTTGCAACCTATGATCCATATTTTTCTTAAATTAGGGAAGCTTGTAGGTTGAAGAGGAACATTTGATGTCGATGTTGAACTTTGGCCCTCATAAATTATTTGCTCTAATGCCTCACATCCCTTCGCACACAGGAAGCTCAAATTTGATAAATGTTGGGCAAGCATAGGTGGGAAAACGTATCTCAAACTCTTGCAGTCAATCAACATCAAAATTGTGAGATTTTGAACGCTTGCTAATTCAGTGGGACCTTTCCATATAACCTGTAACTCAGATAAGTCCTCTAAGTGTAGTGCCTTTAGATTGCGAAGGAGGTATCCACCTTGGAGTTTAAATATCTCTTGACAATTCCCAATTGTCAAATATTCTGAATCGGATGACCTCTGTCTCAATTGGGGGCCAACTCTATTGTACAATTGGCTATTATTCCCAACCTTAAAGAGGCCCAGCTCCTGTAAAAACATGCTCTAATTAGACTAGATTGTGAATGCTGGATGTAAATACATACTTCTTTTTTTATCTAAGAAGTAAATACTAGACCAGAATTCAAGAACTCTAACAAAAGCTCATATGTAGCCCTTAAGCAAGGATTTCTTTTTTGCCTTCCTTCAAACATGAATTCCTGACTCAATTTGATTGCTTGAATTTAATAAGCATACAAATTTTGAGATCATATATGTATTGAAAGTTGTATGGATCAATATAATCGAAGTGATTAGAGTAAGAATGGTTTGAGATCATTATGATTTAAAATAGAAAGAGCTTAATTTTGAACTTTAACTAAATAATTAAGATGAATCAAGTCATCTTTGAAGATCTCTGCAGAAAGTAGATTGCAAGCTTGATATTCAGAATGAGGTAAATCATTCAGTGAGTGTGAGAGAGAAGGAAGTACGTTTAGTTGAGCGAACATCGTAGCTGGTAGTTGACCAGTAAAATGAGTCAGTTGGGGACACCTATACACTTTCAACTTTTCCAAAGACGGCAATGTAATAAAACAGTTTTCCGGACAGAAACTCTTCAAATGCATCAAATTTTGAAGCACTAATGATTTCAACTGTGAGAGCACAATATCCTTTTCATCCTTCTCCTTTGCAGTGCTGAATATTTGTTGTAATTGAGAGGAATCAATTATGCAAAGGCTTTTCAACTGTGGAAGGCATATTCCAATCTAGAACAATCAATTATCCTAATCGTTGTTAATCAAGGTCTAATACCCTGGACCAAGACACGTAAAGAACTAATTAGTAGTGTCCAAGCCTACCAAAAAATCGCATTAGCGGTGGATAAATGTTCAAACCTGAACAATTAATCTCCCACACAAGGACTACAATGCAGCCCGAAAGTTCAAATGCCAAATCCAATGTCTTAACCTCATTCCATTGAATTCTTAGTGTTCCGCTTAACGCCGCTTAAAAATGTCCAAGCCAGGGCAAAAACCCCAAATTAACGCTCCGAGTAATTATCTCCCACACACGGACCCTACAATGCTGTCCGAAAGTTCGAATACCCATATACAGATGTCTGAATCTTATTTAAATGAATTCAGAACTTTATCATTATCCCGCCAAATTAGGAAAACAAAGCAATCTGAACTCTATTCCACCAAACCGATTCCAGATCAAGCACAACATGTGCCACCTAATGTATTCAAAATCAAAACACACCAAGAAATATCCCAGTGGAGTCCAAATATAATATAACTTCCTCCTTGCTAAGGCATCCCATCCATACAGACTCCTAATAAATGAAGAAGGGAGAACATAACTACAAGGCAAAAAATTATAAATTCAAGGTAAAATTTATGTGTGGACAAAAATGCCCATTCAGGCAGGAGGTCAGCATAATTTCGAAAAACCATATAAAAAGTTCATATTTTATCCACAAAAGAATAAAAATAAAATAGAAAACCGAAAAAAAAAACCCTTGTTATTCATCTCTTGCAGCTCTCGCCCCAAAGCCCTTTCCACCACTAATTCATCTATGAGGCAACTAGCAAGTTGCGAACACATCAGGTACGTACATCAAATTATCATCTTAATCAATGGAAGTTGCAATATTGTATTCTCTTTTGATTATATCTAACACTTTTGATGCAAGTACTTTATGGCTTGAGTCATCAAACCCCCCACCCCCCCACCCTTCTGGCCAAGCCTAAACAAAATACTTAAGAGGAAGAAAATAATCTCATTAGAAATTGTTTTACAAAACTCATAAATACAATCCGTACGTAGCTCTCGTAATGTGCAGATCCGTGAACTTGACCGCTATATGTGAAATTTTAGAAAGTCATCTTTAATCTTTTTTTATCTAAGTGCGATTGGTCACCTATTAAATTTGCTTTATTAGATGAAATCTTAAATCGATTTTAGGTCCATCTAAAGAATAATAACCTAATTTATAAATTTTAGAGTTGGGATTCGAGAGTACAGTTATGCACAATGAAAGATTACTACCATCGTGACACTTATTCCATAAACAGTACCATTTAATCATATGTTATCCTATTTTAAGATTAACTTTTGATTTTATTCTTCTGTTTCCTTATTCATTGTTTATTGATTTTATTCTTTATTTTATTAGCAAGTTAAAAGTGTTTTATTTGATTTTATGAGTGTGACGTGCACATGATGCAAGTATGAAATACATGGTGCAAAATCTAAACAATGCCAAATGAAAACCTTTTATCGAAGATATTTTCCAAATCTGCCCTTCAAACTGGTGAAATCCAGAGATACTCTCTTACTTAGGGAAATGCTCGAGAACTTCACCCTCACAAGTTTAACAAGTAAATCTCATCATTAGGGTAGTCATTTGTAGATAAGTGAAAAATATTGTTTTGTGAATACAAACCCTAATATGAGTGAAAGCATTTTATTAAGAACATTCTCTGAGCCCTCCCATCATATTGGTGGGACTCGAAGGTGTTCTTTCACCTAAAGAATTTTCAAAAAGAACTCGCCTTTGTAAATCCCTTAAAAAAATCCCATCATCGGAGCCTTGACTTGCGCACACAACATATCAATATGCCATGACATTTAAATAATGCAATGATGGTGCATGATGTGCTTATAAATTTCAATATTAATCATGATTTATTCCATATATTTACTATTACTATAATTTATCCTTTTTTGTAGCTTTCCTTTTATTATTTTATTGTTATTCATCTTATGCTTTTTTATTATTTTTTTATCCCTTTTTAACGTATGTATATATATGTATATTATTATATATTTTTTCTTAAAATAACAAAGCCATTCGCTTACTTATTATTTTGTTTTTTCTTTATGTCTATCTAATTGATTTACTATTATTCTTTTTGTCTACCCTTTTCGTTTGCAAGATTTTAATTTTAATTTTTAATTATCCTAAATTATTATTATTATTATTTAATTTGTTTTAATTTTTCTCTTAAAGCAACTCTACACTATTTTAGAGCTACACACCTATAGTTTTTTTTTGTATTTATTATCATTATTATTTATTTTATTTTATTTTATTTTGTTCTTATGTTTTTTCATTTGATTAACATTTTTTATTAATGTTTTTCATGTTTATTTAGGATTATAATATTGAGATTTGAAATTAAAATCCTCCTATCGTACTAGTGAAGTCTTAATTAAAATCTCTCACTTAGGAGAATTAATTCAAGATTACGACTTCTTGTGTCTCAAACGAATATTCTATCATCGGTATTAAGTCAAACAATCATCCTATTTATATCAGTAATTTTTTATCTTATACTATTTTCATTCTCTCTCTCCCTATTTTACATAAAGCTATCTATTTTAACCAATTTGATACTACCATATTTTGTTTCATTACATTTTAATTTTAATTTTTCCTAGTTCATTTTCATTCCCATTTTATATCTATATAAACTTACATAACTAAGTATTTTATTATTATGTCTAACATTTCACCTTTTCCCATGTTTTATATTTCTTCCCGGACATATTCTATATCTAAATATACATTCCTTTTCTACATATATATATATATATATTAATATATTATTAATCTAAATAAATCTATTTCTACCACTAAATATTTACTTTTCCTATATTTAATATCTACCTAAATCTTTTTTTGTAATTAAATTTTTATTTATATCTCTATTTTTTATCTACCTAAATCTGTTTTTATAACTAAATATTTTTTCTACCTAATTTTATCTTTTTTATATATAACTGAATATATATATATATATTATTATTATTTTTATTGAAACTTAAAATTAAAACCCTTTCATCGTACTGGTCAAGCTTTAATCGAAATCCCTTGTTTAGAAAAATTCATTCGAGAATGTGATTTCTTGCCTTCTAAATAAATATTCCATCATCGATATAATTTAGTGTTCTCTCCATTAGTACTATCATATGTGTACGTATATTAACTACGAACCCTAAATATTACTTCCTTTTCTATTCTATTTCCTACTATTCCTATTTTTTATGACTAAATATTTACCTTTTATATTTTAATTCATTATCATCATTATTTTATAACCAAATATTTATTTACTTTATATAGATATATATTTTTATCTACCTAAATACATTTTTCTTACAACTAAATATTTATAGATTTCTACATTTATTATATTATTCTTCTTTTACCTAAAAGGCATTCTTTAGATATTTCGTTTTCTTCTCTCT
>NC_030854.1:26824727-26827055 GCF_000208745.1 Theobroma cacao
ATCAACCCCACATATGTGTATATGCCTTATAATCCCATTTACGCTTCCAAGATCTACCTTGATTTGATCATTGAATACGATGCAGTATCACAATTTCTCAGAGTCATTCCTTTGTCCTCAATCATCTTTCATGCCTCTATATTGCTTTGTATCCCATCCTCATACTTATGTGACATGTCAGTCATGAGTCTAACTTGACTGTATAGCCATTTGCTCCTTAAGCTTTAATGTTTTCTCATTGCGAAAAGTCTTTCGAATTTATCACATCAGAGTATTCATAAGGTGGATACATATCCATATTTTATAGTTCAAGGTTTAACGCAGCAAACATTGTCTCATCATTAAAGTTCTACCGTTATTTATCGATCATAGCTCCCTTACACACTTACCTATACATTCCTGGGTTACCTACAAGCCACTCATGGCCATCCAACTTTTGCCCTCTTATAGTAAGTCAAACTAATATATTCTTTTATGTTTTTTCATACGCTATCTTGATAAAGTTTCACTCTTTCATACGAATATAACATCATTCTTCCTTAACCAATTTACAAATTGTACTTCAAATTGCAAGACTTAAAACTAGATTCTCCTCAAGTACTTTTCAATATTAATACTAATATCACTCTCAGCTTATAGCTTCCTTTTTATAATCACATAACTTAGTGCTTGCTTTTACAAGATCCACGACAGAACTTCTCTTGAGTATTTCTTTAGGGATATTTATCTTAAACTTATGTCTCACAACATGTGATCACTTAACCCCTAACTTAGCCATTTATGTGGCATTCTCTTCGGGGCCCACTCTAAGGTATTGCTATATCTGTATCGATCCCCTTAGCTTCCTGACCCTACAGGACCGCATACACCAAGTATCGAATCCCAAACCTTTTACTTCCCCCGAAGGGAACGCCTTTAACTTATTCATATCGATACCTTTCAAAACCTTAAAACTCTAATTACCAAAACTTAGAATCAAGTTCAATGACCTTGGGTCAACTCGTGAATTCAACTTCACATCTGTCTCATTTTATTTATTCGTCTTAGATATGAAGTGTTCTTAGCACCGCGGCACGGTGGCTATTGGAGTTTACTTGATCAATGTTATTCATCTATATTTAAGGTTACTACACTAATCATTCTCAACCGTTTGGTTTCCCTTCAAGCTTACATCACAATTTTCATAACCATTTATATCGTCTTGTGCTTATCACATATAATAAGTAAAATAGATACTTTCAAATTCATCTCATCCTATTCAATCTAACATGACTTAACCTAACTCGGGGCCACGCAGTGTCAGTGTGGATTTCTTAAAACAACTTTAAAATCGAAAACTTTAAAATCCAAAGCTTTAAAATCAAAATATTTGATCTTTAAACCATGCTCTGATACCAACCGAATTGTCACGACCCGAAACTCTCATCGAGCCAGTGACAACTGCCGCGACGTCCCGATAGGCACTCATTACCCCGAATGCCGATCGAAACCCCGCAAAGCTTAGCATCAGCTTCCGCATCTCCCCAGTGAGCGACAGTTATTAAATCTCACATTTCAAAAAAATCATAAGTCATTTCTAAATCAAAACAATAAAATATTACTTTTTGGCTCACAGGGGTATTTTCGTCATTTTTCTTCAAAATTACCGAAACTCGCCAAAAACATGGTGTAAAAACTAAATATATTCATACATACTTTAAATCAAATAACTGAAGAATAAAATTACTTTTACAGTGATACGTGGGCCCCCAACTGACTAAGAAGATGTAGGGCTATGAACCTTTACTTTTTAGGATACAACTCCGAGATTAATTCTCGTCTTAATCAACTATCAACAAATTATCCTGAGCCTGAAAAATGGATAGGAAGAAGGGTGAGATTATGATTATATAATCCCAGTGAGTAGACAAACACCATCAAAATAATCTAAAGCCGAGTAATAGGAGACAATTAAAATAATTCATCCCAATCCATATAAATAATTGGATTTCATTCAATTACTCAACATGGCTTATGCACTTTTCAAAAACTTGGCCCTTGCCAAAAATCCATTCTCGGGGATACCCCGCGGAGGCATCTTACCGAGACCGCCAAGGTTGTTTATTGTCACACACACAAACACATTTTACCTCTGACAACACAGCCGTTCCTTGGCGTTGGCTGAGTCTCACTCTCACGTGGTGGCCTGAAGGTGAGGTGCACTCAAATCCTACCTCGGGAGTTATCCTACGCGCCTCTCCAATCGAGGTAAGCTCAATAATTGGGAACCGTGCCCCTCTAATTAGGCTGGCCCACGGAACCCCCGTCACTGCAGTGCCCACTTTATAA